>NC_043753.1:12056842-12356842 GCF_902148845.1 Salarias fasciatus
AAACAGTGTTGGGATCATTGACTCTTTGAGAGGAGCGAACTGTTGAAGATCCTCTCCTCTCCACGAGCCGAACAAAAGACCAGCTCACTGACTCATTTAATCATTTAAAGATTTTTAAGCAGCCAGTCTCTTACTAATTAATTTTAAGAATGAGGAATGATCAGGGCGGGATATCTGACCTTCCATTATTCTGAAATATTGATTAGTTTCATTTGGTATGTGTGGAGTAGATCTCATTGTAAATATTCTGCATATCCACCTCGTTTGGATTCACAGCTTTACCCTCTGCATAAAATATGTGCTGAAATCCTGGCACCCTGATTTAGGCGATTGATGCGGCACAAAAATAACAGAAATTTAAATGTGGAAGAGTGTTAAAGCTAAATTTACAAAAGAGCATTTTTAACAAAACAGTGAAAGTCAGTAACATCGAATTAAGTTTCTTTTCTCTAAGATCAATGTACACACAAGCTGTGCTTCATGTTACTCAGTTTAGTTTCAATGAGGAAACTTTTTATGGATCAATGTGTAACAGAGGGGCAGTAAGCTGAGGCTGTTCCAAACTGTTCAATAGATTTCTGGGACTCTAAACACAACGCCAGCTTTACTCTCTCTTGGGTTATGAGTTTATAATGAACTACTTCAGTGAGACTTGATAGTCAAAGTCAATCCACATCACACACACTATGAAACACATGCTTTGAGGGGTTTTTTTTCATGTTTGGAAAGACTAGAGTTTGTGGAGCTCTCAAGTGGTTTCGAACAGGAAGCCACTGAACAAAAGGCTCGGCCTCCCATGGTGGTGAGTTTGTTCCTGGGGACGTGGAGAAGATGATGTGGAGCGTGTTGTGGTGCGTTTGGGATAAGCAGCTTCTTCAGATAGCGATGGGTGTTGTCGTGGATGCGCCGGTGGATGAAGAGGCAGATGTTATACAGGGACAGGGATCCAGAGGAGGGAACACAGGATTGGCTGTGTTTTTTGTATATGGAAGAAAACAAGCAGCATTACTTTATTTATGTATTTATTTATTTATTTTAATGTTCAAAAACTATTGTGGTAGTGCAGTTTTCCAGCATTAGCATGGAGGCTAGCAGTGTTTTTGAAAGAGGAAATTATGTTTTATGTGTTATGGAGCAGTGGGGCTCCAAGGTTCATGAGAGATGAGGACAGTGAGATGTTCTGAGCAGAGAAGGTGATGGCATGATGGGATCTGATCTGATGCGGGGTACAAACTAAAATGATCTCAGTTTTGGAGATGTTCAGTTGCAGAAGGTTCTGATTCATCAAAGCCCTTACCTACCTCAGGCACTATTGAGACTGATGGTGAGGTGAAGAGTGAAGGAGCAGGTGAATTTGGAGCAAATTTTATGGGAAATTGACTGTCATCAACATAGCGGTGGAGGGAATTCCATAGCAGCCGAGGACCTGGTCAATGAGGAGGTACAGGGTGAAATATCAGGGGTCAAGTACTGACCCTTGAGGGACCCCACAGCTGACAGTGTGGGCATTAGCTTTGGCCTCACAGAGGTAGACACATTCAGCCATGTCTGAAGCAAAACTGGAACCAGTCCGGAGCAGCACTACGAGGCCCCATCGTGTGGTGGAGGCAGCTGAGGGGCATGTAGTGATCAGCATTGTCAAAAGCTGCACATTGATCGAGGATGATGAGAAGCAAGGGTGAGCTGATGTCTGCTGCCATCAGGAGCTTGGTGAGTATACTCAAAGCCGTTTCAGTCCTGCGTGCTGGCCGGAACCCACACTGAAACTTTTCAGTCAGCTGGCTCGGTTTTGATGCGGTCCTGAAGTTGCAAATCAATAACTTTCTCCAGAGCCATGGAAAGGAATAGGAGGTTTGCTTTGAGACAGTAAACTGTGAAAACGTCTGTATTGAGGGTGGGTATTTACAGTAGTGGCGATCGAACAGAACTGGACTGGAGGGACCAATTGATTGCGGTGATAATCAAAGGAATCGCTGCAGAGATGTTGACCAGAGCGGAGGAAAAGCGGTGGAGGATTTGTCTCTGTCTTTCTGGCAATGACCAGAGTCTCCTGCTGGGAGACAGAGAGAAGAAAGAGGCTGGAGGATTTCTAGCTTGGGGCTTGGCAGACAGGTGGGGGGGGGGTGGAGCAACAATCAAGTTTTGAGGAGAAGCAAAAGAAATGGTGAAAAAGAAAAGCTGTGTGTAGTTGCCTGGACTGGTTTACATGACTTTGGAAAATAAAATGAATGCTGTTTGAGTAGATAGGAAAATTACCCACTCTTTTTTTTTTTTTTATTCATTAATTTCAGAAAATTTCCCAAACATACTGTGCATAAAACACACATCTACAAAGAAAGAACAAAAGAAGGAAAGCAAGATAAATTGTATTTTTTTACATTTTTCATTCATCATTAATGGATAGAATAAAAACTTTTGGTCCCAGTACTGACCCCGGGGGGACACCACGATGTCCAAGCATGAAGACTGAAAATCGCTCATTTTCACAAACTGCTGTCTGTTGCTTGAATTACTTTTCATCGTGCCTAAAGCCACGTCCCCGACACCATAATGCTCTAGTTTCTTGATTAATACTTTGTGACATATTTTAAGATCAATGAACGACTGCACAATTCCTTTGTCTATGGAGCGGCTGATTTTTTTCTTTTAGCCCAATTAATGTCAGTGGAGCTTTGTGAACTGAATCCATATTGGCTTCCAGTTTGTGCTCGTCAATAAATTCAGTCTGTAAATGAAGGATTTTTCTAAGATTTTGGAAAAATATGGGAGTAAAGACACGGGCCCGTGGTTATTGAGCTGGTGTCTGTCTTCAGTTTTGTCCAGTGGAATGACTTTTTGCCATTTTCCTACTCAAATTCTGTTTCCTCAATGCTATAAATCTTTGGACATAGATGCGACTGATGGCTCTTTTGTCGTCTTATAAACAGAGGACGCATTTGTGGGCTGCATTTAAATTGATCGCTTTGAATTAGGGAAAGCGCTCTAACACTGAAACCGGTGTTATCAGCCTTCAAAGACATCCATCCAAGAATTCAGCCTCCGAACAGTACTTTTGTGTTTGGAATGATTACTCGAGCTTGCATGAATACAAATATAATTCCTACCTACAAAATTGTATACCAGATATAACAAATAACATCAGGAGAAAATTACATTTGCCCTCTGCGAGTTCCATGATTTTTTTTTTCTCCACAAAATCGAACTGATAAGATTCAACTTGAAATCGCGTCAGATGATTTCTCTCTTCTTTTTGGCACTTATGATGAAATAATTTCTTTGAATATAGACATAGCTGTAGTCGTGTTCCAGAGAAAGCTGAATTTGTCATACTTCATCAACTTGACTGCATGTATAAATAAGTAGGGTTGGACTTTTGGGCACATCACACAGCCTCTATGGGCGCCGTGCTCAGGAAGTGGATGAAAAGGCAATTCATGGGGAATCAGGAATAAAACGGTATCAGATATTTATACTTCATTATCTCAATCTCAAAAAAAAAAATCTCTTCCTTTAAATCTCGATTTTCCATCTAAAATCTCAACTGTGAAATTCTCCAACTGCAGCATGAGTGATGGCGGTGACACTGATTGAAATACAGCTCGTACAAACAAATGTGGCGTCTGTGAATGTGGAAATGGAGCTGAGACGTTGCAGCGCGAGGCGGTCTCGGCACTCGCAGTCTGTGTTCAAACAGTGGGGCAAATATAAAAGGTCATCTCTCCCCAGTACACAGAGCTTACCTGGCATTTCAGCGGAAATGATCTCCATCCATGCCAGCTTACAGCAGGGCCCCGCGAACATGAGAGGAGGACGTTTTTACACCTCTGCAGCCGGTGATGAGGGAATAGGAAAAAAAAAAACACAGTTTAAATGTTGCACTGGTTATAAACTGAATGACCTTAGCTAAATATCTCAGCTGACACTGAGATCATTTAACATTTTGGCCATTGTCTTGAACTTTAATACCTTTTTTTCAAGAAAAAAACTGTTATTCAGAAACAGGAAGATTCAGTCTACTGTTCTTGTGTCATTACGATTTTATAATAAGCTGATCTCACACTTTAACCTCCAAACCAACTAAGTTCTTGACGGAACTTTATTTCCAAGCAGATCTTATCAGCCATACTAGCCAAAATTAATCAATGCATATGCAAGCTTTTGAAAAGTTGAACCACAAATCTTGCTTCAGCTCTCCTGCTTTGCCTCTCCAGATAATTATTTTTATGTAAATATGCCTTAAATATGGCTTTGGTTGTGTCATGGTATCACTCGCAGTAACAGAGACAAAGCCGGAGCAGCATCAATGTCACATGACGTCATGTGTGGAGAATCGAGTTTAACAGCACTTAGTTAATTGCGTTTTTATGGTGGTTGTTTTATGGATCTGGTTAATGTTTGTGTGCTATGACTAAAGTGAGGCCTGTGAAAGTCTCCTCGTCAAGTTGCTGGAGTTAAATGTGGCGGTGAATCAGAGACAGGGTCAGAAGTGGCGCAGTAGAGGCCCCTGCTCGCAATTTCCAGGACTTAAAGGATTTGATGCTGGTATGGTGGCAGATACCACAGTATAGCCTTGGAGGTTAAGTGTAGCTCATCCTTTATGGCTGTTTTGGCAGCAAAAAATTGGACCTGCACTGAATCAAATGGGTGTAAATAATGTTGTGGCTAACTGAAATATATAACAAACTCATAAAATGAAGACCTCCACATCCATAGTTTGCATTAGCTCCATGCTGTTAGTGCAGGATGAGTTGACATCTGACTCACTGATATTTGTGATTTCTTCATCGTCTGATCTACGTTTGGTGACTTAATTTAACCTCTAACATCATAAAACAACATCCCTGAAGAGCTCAGAGATAAATCCACTGATGGTTTTGACGTGTGTTGAGATATAGTGGATGAATTGGATATTGGAGATGCCAGGCAGGAGGAGAAGAGGAAGACCTGCAGAAGATTCATGGGTGAGGTTAAGGTGGACATGGAGATGCTTGATTTAATAGTAGATGGGGCAATAGATAGGGTGAGATGGAGACAGATGATCTGCTGTGGCGACCCCAGAGGGGAGCAGCCAAAAGACGGAGAAGAATTTCATAATAGCATTATAAATTACTGTAATCCATCCCACTACAACAGCATTTCTAATAACTCAACATTACATATAGGCATATGGTCTGACCCCTTATTTGAGTGATGGGAGGAAATGTTGGGCCGCATCCATGTCAGCAGTAGTTCTGGCTTCAATCCTCAAAGATCAAAAAAAAAAAAAAAAAAGAGAGAGGAAAAAACTGTGTTTTGGTAGCTGTGAGACATTTGTGACTCTAACTCCCCCACTGGTGCTATTGCCCGCAGAGTGTCACTCCAAAGTGTTCATGGCACCCCCCCCACCAAGTGGCTAATGAGGTCAAATGACGAATTACACACTCAGTTAAACCAAAGGGCTTGGGACCTCACACACTGAACAGATTGCAGAGGGTATGTTAGCTCAGACGCTGTGAAACCGCTCATCATCGCCTCTTTCAAACATAATTGCATGGATGGAGGGGTGAAGTAAAAACTATGCAGAAGAGTCAAGAAAAAAAAAAAAGGAAAGAGAAAATCCAGAATTCTGCTCTGTACTGGAGTAGAAATCCGCAGACCAGGCACAGCAGTTCATCAGACGTTTAGGTTCATAGACAGTGCAGCTGCCCCTCTTGGGCTGAGATTAATTGCTGGATGGATGAAGCCACAGTGATTGACAGATGAGTTGCAGCACTGAACAGACATGAGAGAGATGAATGTGGAGCAGTTCAAAGGAAAATTAGCGTTGAGTGTTCGGAATCACTCAGAAAAAAAAAAGTTTGCCTGAAATCAAACGTCATGTGAAATGTGATTTTTTTTTTTTTTTTTTTTTTTAGATCACGGAGAGGCATCAACCAACGTAAACAACACTTCACTGCAGGTGTTTAAATGTGACTCTTTCTGTGTTCATATGCTGAAAATGACAGTCAATAAATAAATAATGGACCACAAACACTGGTCTTGTTTATTTTCATTCCTAAAAAGTGCTTTGAGTGAGTGAGCCTGGCCCCTTTTTTCTAGGACAGCTTCAACCTTGCTGTTGTTTGATACTACTGTGTTTTGGATCATACAGAAATGCTCATGTTTTAAATTTGTGATACACCAGTGAAAGTGTGTGATCAGATATTTGTTCTGTGGATTGTTGCGTTGATTGACACAAAAGTGCAAAGCTTCATTGCTTTTTCTTTTTTAATTTTCAAGGTTTTATTAATGGTCAAGAAGTAGCAATAATTCATGAAGCAGGAATTTAAGGGTCATGTTTGACACAGATTTTATAAAGATCTCACAGATTTTGCATAATTACTCACCTTTCCCACTTCAGTTGTTTCATTCATTATTTTTAGATGTCATGCAGTTTTTAGATTGTTGTTAAATGGTCTAACCGAAGGCTCAAAGCTCCATTTCTCTTTTAATTATAAACTAAATAGTCTGTGACTGTTGTGAAATTGTCTGTAATACATTTGCAGAGCCTTAAATGTATAAAAATGGGGAATTTTAAAAGGTTTTGCTGTTTTTCTTCCTGTGCTGCCTAAATTGAATGATAAAATGATTATTCCAGCTTTCGAGCAATAGACGAACACATTGCACATATTTGTTTTGTTCTTTCACAAAGACTCAACAGAAATGCAAAAAAAACATGACGTTTATCACACGTGTGTCAAAAATCATTTCCTTTAAATATTTATTATTTAATATCAACTCATTTTGAGTAATTTAGGATGTTCTGATATGGAGAGAGAAATGCCGTGCCGAATTACAAAGCAAACAAAAGCGCCTCGGCAAAACCAAAGCCACAGGTAGTTTATGGGTTATCATTTGATGGACTTATTTTCCCCACTGGCTCCAGGTGCAGGGCGAGGATAAAGGCAGTCTATCACCAGAGACCCAGACAGCTAATGTAGCATAAAGAGCAGCTCAGAATTGTCCCGTGCTTGGAGCTACCCTGTCTTGTAACCGGGCCCTGCTTAATGAACTACAAGGCGCCTCGAATGACAAATAAATTGTGTTTTTTTTTTTTTTGGCCAACACACTGCTCAATGCATCACTAATAAGGTTAATTTGAGTCCCAATGGGCAGGAGGCATTAGCCTAAGTGTTTATCCGCTTTAGCGCTGTCCCCAGTTAGACTGACAAAAAGAAAGAGCACAGGCGGTGTCATTAGAATGACACTAAGTAGAAGGTGAATGCCCAATTTGCTCATCAGAATGATTGTTATACATGTGCATCACATTGTTTCACTCCTTGTGACTATTTTTGCATGCAAAAGTGGGAAAAGTGTGACGCCGCCATGTTTTTTTTTTTTTGTTTTTTTTTTTTGAGGGGAGGGAAATTAAAGTGCAGGAATTGTATTGCATCTGGACGACGAGCAATCGTGAAATTTGACTGGGAATGAGAGAGCAAACCGAGCAGAACCTGCGTGACGAATCGCTCTGTTGTTCTGCCTGTTTAGTTCTGTGTGTGCGGCAAATGCAATGTATGGTTCCAGGCTTGGATGTCCCCTTTCCCCAGAAACTGATTACAATTACAAATTTAGGTGAGGCCGACACAGCACAATAGTTATCTCCGGCCAAATGATAGACTTCCTTAATTAAAAATGGCAGATTTGAGACTGCTGTTGAGCGAATTATTTCTCGGAGATGCTCCTGCTGCCTCTCTGCGGTTCAGTCGGAGAGAGTTTATAGCTAAACTGAAGGCTGCTTTTAAATTCACCCGGGCTACTGTTGCATACAGTGGGATAGATAAGCTTCATTTGAATAATTCCCATGTAGCAGGGCTGCTTTATCTCTGAGTTTACCCATCACAAACGTGTGGTGTTGGTGTTTATATAGTTGTCAGACGACACAACACCGCTGTTAATCAATAACAGGCTTTGGGCGCCGCCTTGTATTTTGGCGCAGATATTATTGACATCCCTTCAGGCCGTTAGATCTATAATAGGCTTTGCTTTTGTCAAGAAAATGACATTTAAAAATCTCTTCAGCCCCACATCTTTGTTGTGCTCATGAAATATTTTTGGGGGGAGAAAGAAGAGCAAGTTTCAGGAATTGCCGAGGGTTTCAGGCGCGGCGGGAGTTCATTGTACAGTGGCAAGAAAGTGAGCGGCTAAGCCTCGGTGCTTGTGTATGGGTGGGATTGAGGAGGGGGAGGTTCTAAATCCCAAGCCCATTTAAATCACTCTGTACAACAGATTAGCAGGAGCCTGTTAGTTGAAGAGAGTACTGAGGTTTTCCCGCTCCCACATGCATTCTCAACGTCAGTGCGGCACCTTCAAAGTCTGCACTACCTGCTGTAAAACCAACACAGTGCGTAGCGGCGAGCAGCAGGCCGATCTCTGGGATAGGATGTAATTAGGAGGGAGAAGATGATAAGTCTTTATCTTGGAAATCTGAAGAAGGGTTGTGCACTCGAAAGACACTTAAGTAGGAGGGAACAGAAAACGCAAAGATGTCCTCAAGACTGTCTTGTTGCAAAAGACAAGATCAACTACAATCCGTCCCCTCATCTTCCGTACCGACCTGGAGCCGATCCCAGCTCACAAGGAGCAGGGTAGACCTGGATATACACAAGGCAGTCAAACTCAACCACATTTACACCTTTGAGTAACCTCAAATGCATCGTTTTTAGATGTGGGATGAAATCTGAGACCATGGAAAAAACACACACACACACACACACACACACACACACACACACATGCCCCCAAGTCCAGACTGGAACTGAGCATTTTTTCACTGTGAGGTGAGAGTGCTAACCACCACAACACAGGATCACTTCAGCATGGTTTAGATTTACGGAGGGACCTTACTCGCAGCATTAACATACGCAAAGAGGGCCGGAGTCCAAGACTGCCTCTGCAGCAGGAGTGTCTGAAGATGGATATTGTCCGCCGGGTGCCAACACTATTTTGGGAGCCTGAGCCCCTGAATTGTCCCTGGGCACCCTCTGATCAGCTTTGTCATCAGGTGTGAGAGCGGCTACACACTGAAGCAGAGTGTGGGTACATCCTGACACTCACACCTCAGGAAAGTAATAGGACTGTCTATCTTTTTTTTTTGAGGAAAAACGAAAGAAAAGTGCAGCTCCTCTGCTGGCATTTTTTTTTTTTTTTTTACCTTGTGAAAAGTGAAAAGATAGTGAGGTAAGAACAAAATCTGATGACTTTGACTGAGTAGTATGTCTAGTTTATTCCATACTTGGAGGATGCATCCCAAATAGAGCAGACACTGACGGTGCTTTCCTGTAATGGATAAGAGTTGATTGTTTGAACCGGTGGAGGAGTGACTGTTTACGCATAACTGCTGGAGCTCCCCATCCTATTTCATTCTGCTTGGTTTTTTTTTTTCCCCATGTTTGATCACGCCGATAGCGCATCCACGCGATTTGCTTGTTTATTCCAATTCTGATTTCTTTTCTGCTTACCTTTCCATTTCGCCGTCGCGCGGCAGATCCACGAGCTGAACTGAATTTTGCACCGCGTTTTTTCATTATTATTATTATTATTACTATTGTCAATACACACACATCATTTTTAGCGCTTCTCTACGCGTGTGCGGCAGAAGTCGTGTCTCGGAGAAGTTTTCGGCGCGTGCGTCAGAACGAAGTGTCTGCGTGAGGCTCGTGGCGCATTGGACGGCAGGAGTCAGCGCGCAGCGAGCGCGAGGAGGAGGGAGATCATACATTAACTCCTGCTGGCTGCGGGGACTCTACAGTTGACAGGAGCCAAGACAGAGGGACACAACACCGGCTGCTTTTTCTTTTTGTTTTTGTTTTTTTTTTCTCATCAGAAACACAAGCGCGTCAATTCACTTCAAGATTTCATCGTTGGAGGTTTTTACGCACCGCAAAAGAGTAAAGAAAACGCCGCAGAGATGAGTGTTGCGTGGTTTTACGTGCCCCCGAAGGACCCCCTCTCCTGATAAAGGGACCAAAGAGGACAAAACAAGGCTGTCCACGATATTTTCCAAAAGAAGATCGCAAAGGTGGAGCGATTAGAGAAGGGCTGATGAAGGGACTATTAATCCTTTCAGTGCATCAAAAGCACCAAAGGGCATTAGAAACGTTTGGATGGAAATCGGGCGAGTGTTTGGAACTGTTTCTTGTTTTATACGAAACTGGTGACTAGTTGTTGTGACGCATCTGAAAGGGATTTGGTTTTCCTCCACTTGAGATTTTATAATAGGGAATATATATATTTCTTTTCCATCTTGTTTCCTAACCGAAAAGGTTGCGCGGCATGAGCGGTTTCTCGGTGTGAATGGTCAGAAACTCTCATCTCTGTGTTTTTTTCTCTCCTCAAGTATTCTCCAATCTAAATGGAATTAGTTGAGTCTGAAGCCGTTTGTGAAAGGAACAGACATGGTACATGGGCACAGCTTCCCTCACGGTAAGACATCCGTATTCATCCAGCTGAGGCACACTTGCTCCAAAGCCCTGCTTGCTCTGCCTCACCCCCGAACGCAAAAGCGGTATAATAATCCTTTAATCAGTTTAGAGCGACTGTAAAAGAAAAAAAAAAAATCAGAGCAACAGATCAAACTGAAAACAGGGACACAAGTAATAATTTGTATTTAAAAAAATAACAGATGTGATGAAGTAACGCACTGCTCTCCGCAACCTGTAAACTCAACGTTGAAGGTCACTGTGTTAACTTCTTCATATTTTTTTTTCAGTGTAATTATATATATATATATATCTCCTAATGTCAATAATTTGACAGTGGATATTCTCATTAAGAGTTGTTTAATTAACAAAAACTCTTATCTAGATGCTTTAACAGTCAAATTAAATGATTTTAATTATCTTTTTAGGGGCTTTTCTGAACCCTGTGGCTGACAAGAGCTATAAATAGGAGTGACTGATATTAATGCAGCCTGAGTTGGACTCCATACCCTTGGATGTTGTGTTGTTGGGACATTTGTCATCACTTTCTTTGGCGTTGTGCTTATTTTTGTTCAGAGGTCTTTCAGGTTGCAGTGTGGACAGTTTTAACATGATCATATTACTGATGAAACTCAATACTTGGAATGTGTTTTAATGCTGAGTCAAACCTCAAACACACTCCATGAGGCAGAGGAGCAATGTACTGAAGTCACTGTCACACTTTAAAATATATCTATCTTTTTGTTCTTGCAGTTGTTGCAAGTCTGCTCATACTTGGGTTGTCTGGAGCAACAAAGAAGGACCCAGCAGGTAATGTCAATCGCCAAGGCCTGAACGTCTCCTGTCTTCAAAGGTTTCATCACTGTTCATGTTGTTTTATCATATTATGTTTTTAGTGAAAAACAATTCTGGAGTGAAGCCTGCAGGTCAATGTGGGACGTGGGTGAAAGAATCAGAAGGAGGGCTCTTCACCTCTCCCAATTTCCCCAACAAATACCCCCCAGACACAGAGTGCGTTTACATCCTTGAAGGTAAATATCCTCTTCATCCTTTTTAAAGGGCACTCCCTAAAATATGTGTTAACTGCAACTTTTAATGCTTGAGACTTTAAAAATGTCACAAAAGATGCACCATCACATGCCAGTCATACAATCACATCTCCTGCAAAGTGGTCTAAAACTGACAAAAGTCATACTTATTTCCCAATTTTGAGTTTTTCCCTGGGATTAGTCCCCATGAAAATTGCCTTGTTTGGCAAGTGAAGTACAAGTAAACACTAATATTGTTCAATATGCTGTTTTCAAAGCAGAATGTTTCGACTGTGCTTGGTTGTATGTTAAAAATAGACACTCTCATGAGCAGTTGTTTTTCTGTGTATGGTGCTGATGTTCAAGTACTGTTTTTCGCAATTTGTTCTATTTTTAAGATAAGTGCATCACTCAGATGTACTAAGTTACAAAAGGGGAAGCTTTTCTGGAGCAAATGGGGCTAACACTACACTGCACTATAGCAAACGGAAATCAGAAGGAAACATAGGGATGCACAAGTTACCCATGAGGTCACTTTGCATAAGATAAAGGGTTAAGCACAAGCTCCAGTGAAATAAACGGTTAAATAAAGAAAGAACAAGATGCTTTAGCTATTTATTTACAGCTGAAGCATCACTGGCTCTCTCCTGAGAGGGAACTCAATGTGTGCCTTCAGTTGGTGATTAGATGTATTGGTTATTTACCGTCAGGTGGCTCAGCCTGATTTGGTCATGCTGACAAAATGATATATGATTACTCAGCGCACATAATCTGATTAAAATATTATCAAAGTCAATGCGGAACTAACAGCTCTGGTGTTTTGGAGATGAATTGACTAACAGCCAGGATGGGAGGTGTGTATTGAATGCGAGGGCGTGCTGCTAATAAAACAGGCTGAGCGGTCATCAATGAGAGCATGACTAATATTTTACTCCATGCTTTGTGCTGTGTGTCTTGTAATTATTTTCATTGTGTCTTCCAGCGCCCCCCAGGCAGTGCATCGATCTACACTTTGAGGAGAATTATTCCATCGAGTCCTCTTGGGAATGTAAATTTGACAATATCGAGGTACGGGATGGACCCTTTGGCTTCTCCCCAATGATCGGACGCTACTGCGGCCAGCACAGCCCGCCTGATATCAGGAGCAGCGGCCGATACCTGTGGATAAAATTTGTTACAGACGGCGAACTGGAAGCGGTGGGATTTTCAGCAAGTTACAACTTCACTGCAGGTATGAGTTTTTTTTTTTTTTTTTGTTCCCTTCTTTCTTTTTGTTGCAGTTTTTCCTTACTGCCTATGTCAGTTCATTTTTGCCTTTGTAAGCATATTCCTCATTTTTAGCTCTAACAGCAAGGCTTCAAATGAATAACAAACATCATTCAGGGAGCTCGGCCTTGTGGGAGCCTCTTGCAGTTTTATTGATTGTCTGTCTGCACACCCTCACTATTTCCATTGGCAATATGCTGTCACTGCCCAGGACTCTGGTGGCTGGTTAGCCTGGTATTCATTTTCTCTTTGTATTTCGAGTCAAGAACACCAGAAACTGTCTTATCTCTACACCGTCCCTGTGTAAAATGTTGACCTTCTTAACGTGCGTCATTTTTGGTTGAGATCCTATTTCTGACTCAAAGCCGGGATTGATGACAAAAAAAATCAGTGCATTACAATGATTTAATATTCCTGCATCCACACTTGACTGGGTTTAATAACACTGCCAATGTTTTCAGTGTGTTAGAGGCTCAAAAGGCACAGTGCCAGGGATATGAAGGGTACGCCAGTGGTTTTCCCATATCCACTTGCACTTTAAGGGGCATTTTCCCCATTGGATTTTTGAACGTGCGATTGTTTATTGGATGAACATGTGTGCAGTGCATTAACCTTTCATTCACAATCATGCAACCTCAAGCTGTTGGCCGATGAAGAGAAAACCTTTGAGGTGAAAATAGCCTGTGGATTTATCTGTAACGCTTGTGTGTATGAGACATCAGCATGGTAAAACACTTGATAGGTAATTACAGTGAAGAGGTGCAGCTAGTTGTAATAAAATACTGAGATAAGCGGAGCAATAAAGTAGATTTTATGCGTTGGCTCAGTAGATATTAGATAAATTGCACACACACATTTACTGTAATGTAGTATTGGAGCTTACACAGTCGCAGAAAGAGTTCCAGAAACTTATACTGTCAAATTACATACATTTCAGAGAGAAGCTGCAAGGGAAGAACAAACAAAGCGCTGGGAAACATGAATTGACACAAATTTCTAGAGGGTGTCAGCCGTAGTTATGTTCTGCGCTACAGAGATGCCGTCTGCTGAGGCATGAATCTCACATCCTGCAGCTGTGCTTCATACATCAATTGCTCTATCAGCTTCACTTAAAGTTCTGCTCTTTAGAAGCGCACTTGTGCTATACCGAATGTGTTATTTCTCCGGCAGCAGAGCCGGCCGAGTAGCTAAACATTTGCCAAGTAATAGGATGATGAATGGCGTTCTAGCTTATATTACCTAAACCACCATGAAATGAATTGTTCAACAATTTTGCGAAGTACACACCCTGACAGTTCTTCTCTCTGAGAATTGCACCAAATAAGAAGAAATGAAGCTGCTGACTCTGGCTAGCTTTGCTTCCCTCAAAGAAAAGACAGAGGAGTAAACAGTTCCTGCAGTACCTCTCTTCAGAGAACAGAAAATTTACAGAATTTGACTATTCACTTATTACAAACAAACACGATTATTCCTTCTGCGTATTCACTAGAGTATGGGCTCGACTGAATCCCAAATATGACTCATAATATGGAATAAAAATGGTTGAAGATCGGGCGTGTGTGAGTTTGCATATTCTCCCTGTGTGTGCATGGGTTTTTTTTTCTGGACACTGCTTTCCTCCCACAGTCCAAAGAACAAGCAGTTTTTAAGGGAGTTTATATGGTTGTCTGTCTTTGTCTTTGCTCTTTGATGAACTGGTGGCACGTCCAGGTTGTGTCCTGCCTTTGGACATAGTTTGATGGGATTGGCTCTAGCAGCCTGTAACCTTAAGTTGGATTGATGTGCATCAAAAAACACATTTTATGGACAAAGTCAAGTTTGTATATTGCAGACACAGTCACCCAAATTTGAGCGGATGATCCTGTGGAATATAATGTTGAGTCGCTTAAATTGGTTTCATTAGGGAAATGAGCTGAGTGCCTGACACGTTACATCATTTATGCTTAAATATTGTCACCAAACTGCCAAAAGCACACCTTAAATTTACATACAGGAGTGTTAGTCTGCCTTGATGAACCAGATTTAACAACCTAATTTGTAATATAGCAAAGTCAGTCTGCAAAACTGTTTTCCCTCATTTGTGTGCGTGAAATATTGAAGTACAGTGTTTATATGCACTCACTGTTGTTGCTACAACTTCCAAAAATGCAGGGAAATCAAAGTACACTTGAAGGATTGTTTGTTGTTTTTAACCTTCCTGATAGTCACAGCTGAAGAATCCAGCCCACTTTCCCCATAATGTGCAATTCAATTATTGTTTCGTCTTCCCACTTCTCTTGGGAGTCTCTGTGAAAATTTGCTGAGAGGAAAGAAAAAAGCCTTGCCTCTTGACTTGATAAGAAATATCTGTGGCATATGATTTACATAATTAAAGAAGATAAAAGTCTTGAATTCATTTGACTTGATACTCTGAAATCTGGCAATGTGAATGTGTCTTACATCTGCAGCTGCTCTGCTAGCCATGCTAATTCACACAGCCCTCCTTTGATGAATGTGAGTGAAAAAAGTGGCAACCAAGGTGACGTGAATCAGCTCCTCGTAGCCTTTTCCTCAGTCATTTTATGAGCAGTAAAATAAAAATAAACCCCCCCCCCCCTCCTCATTCTGGCTGTATCCTTTATGCTCTTGATGACTAATTCAGTTAGCACAGTGAATGTCAGCGAGTGACTGCTGTCTCACAATATCTGGTGTCGTATTATATGCCGAGGTGCGCTTGAGGCCCACAGATGCTGTGCGATTACGTCTGTGACATCAGAGGAAGTAAGAAAATGGACACGAGAGATTCATACAAAGCAGTGACGAAAGGAACTTGGCTTCCCCGGTGATGTGACGTTCGTCAGAGAAATTATACCCCGACGCCTCGTGGCTGGTCTCTTTCTGCATCGCAGAAGTCTGGCAGCAGCGGAGCAGCAAATGACATTGTAGCTCATTTATTGGAAGACAATGAATTGCACGTTGGGAGTTTGACAAGATATCTGAATCGCACGTAATACAAAGAGGCACAGTTGAGCTGTGGTGAGACTTGTCAATTCAGCGGTGGCCCACAAGGCCTCTGTACGGTTTGCCTTGTTCCTGCCTTTGTTTTCCCTGGGTCATCCAGCAGTCCAACTACTTGCTCTGTAAATTGCTCGTTGTTGTGAGTGTACACTGAACAGCCACTTCATTGGATGCACCTGCTTTTCTTGTTATGCATGCAACTAATCAGATCATCTTGTGGCAACAGTTAAATGTCAGTATGACACAGTCTGAATGGCTTTCTGATGTTCAAACTGAGCTAAAGAACTGGGAAGAAATTTCATTTAAATGATTACAAAGGTGGCGTGATTGTTTCTACCAGATGAGTATTAAAACCACTGATCTCCTGAGAGAGATCATTTTCTCTTTTTATTCTTCAAGAAATGTTTTAGAGTCTAGAGAGAATCATCCGAAAAAGAGAGACTCTCCGGTGAGCAGCAGTTTGCCAGGCCAGTTTTCTGGTAAGCTGATGGGTTACAACAGCCAGACCTCAGCGGATGTCACTCTGCTGAGGACAGAAAGCTGAGGCTGAAGTTGGCACAGTCTTGGAAAAGCGTTTCCTCGTCTGAAGAGTCTCATTTCTGCGGTTACATTCAGATGGTAGGGTCAGAATTTGGGTTAAACAACATGAATGCATGACTCCATCCTGCCTTGCATCAACAGGCCAGGCTGCTGTTGATGGTTTGCTACCGGTAGGGGAGATATTCTTGGCACAATTTGGCGTTTAAGTAATGCTCAGTCTGTACGAGAGTCTACCCTGAGTGCCGTTGCCATATCTCTCCCCACAGTGCAACATCTTCTGATCGCTACTTCCAGCAGGCTAATGCGCCAAATCACCTTTTTGTTAACATGATAATGAGCCTGCTAGACTCAAAAGACCTCTTTCGCAACCACAGTTCATTCTGAAAGCGCACCTCTGGGACGTAGTGGAAAAGGAGCTTCACATCATTGATGTTCAACTGACAACTCTGCAGCGAAGGTGCGATACTTTCACGTCATTATGGAATAAAGTCTCTGAGGAGCATTTTCAGCACCTTGTTGAATTTATGACTTCAAGAGCTGTGGGAGCTCTGATTGTAAATGAGGGTCCAAAGTGCTACTAGAAAGGTTTTCCTAATGTTTTGGCCAATGTCTAGGAGTATGTATAGGAACTGACAACCTCTAAAAAGTGCACTCTGAATTATGGACGCTGTAATGCACGCGTGTGTGCTGACTATAATCATGGCATTGGTGGCCTCGAGGTCGGATGAGCTTTCTTGTGCTTGGAGGTTTAAATCCCACAGCCGGGAGGTCCCTGAGCAAGTCCTTCGACCATAAGCAGCTCCCACTGCTCTTAGCATGTGAAGGGAAGGTTAGATGTGAAAAGAGATGGGTTAAGTGCAGAGAAACATTTTCCCAAAGGGTATCAGTAAAGAATATAGGATTGAAAACAACAAAAACCAAATTAAGCTGTTGTAAACTTGATTAAAATTATAATTTCTCATCCTAAGGAAGTGAATTCAATGAGCACTCTGCGTTTATTGTTGTTTTCGGGTGTTCATTTAGATCATCCCCTTTTAAAAGCAACTATCAACATGCAGAAATTGAGTTGTGATGGTTAAAAAATGCTGATGGTCGTGTCTTTACTCTGCTGTGTTTAAAAGCAACATCAAAACCCCCAGAAAAACCATTACATTCGGCTAATATTAAAGGAAAATTGTAAGTGGATGGAAGGGAAACACATGGAGGGAAAGTTTGCGTATCTGTGTTAATGTGAACTCAATGGAGCAGTTGGACATTTTGATAATTGTTTTTTGCTTTATTGCACTCAGGGGGGAGGCAAGATTGCTGGTACTCCCTTTGTCTTTACAGCTTAGATTAATATTAAAAGATTACATCCTACAGAGCCTCTAAAGTGTTTAATTTATCATCATATAATTCCTCTGCTTAAATCATGCACAGTATATGGGGTTTGAAACAACGCGCTGTGTGGCACGGCTGCTGTATTTGTTTGCTGACACATCCATCCATCTTCTATACCACTTAATCCAGCGAAGGGCCATGGACCGCCAATCCTAGTTTACTGTGGCTGAGGGCGTGATACACACACACAGAGACAGACAACCATATTGACCCAACACACACACTCACACACACTGGGAGAAGATGCAAACTCAAACACAGAAGAGCCCCAGTGAGTGTTGTCAATCCATGACCTTCTCACTGTAAGGCGAGAGTACGAACCACTGCCTCCCTCTGATGCACCACAGCCAAAGAAGATCAGCTTCCTGTCTGCCTTTGAATCAATCTCATAGGCTCAAGATGAGTTATGCTCAGTCTGATTATGTAATAATCTTACCCAGTTTCAAACCGCATGCAGAGCTATTATTTGTTGGATATTTGAGAGGTCATGACATTTCACTCCACAATCAAGTCCATGTAAAAACCCCGTTCAGCTGAGAAGGAAGCCAGAAAGAGAAGAGTAAGTAATCAGCCTGTCATTTAGGAAAAGACAGAAAGCCTCAGGCCTGTGACTCAGACCTGTCTCTGAATTTGTGTAATTGCTGGCATGGCTTTCATTTTGTTAATTGTTTTCTTAATTTTGTTCTGTCTTTGTCATTATCTGGTTCAGATATATTCATAGCAGAAAAAAGTATTCGGCTTTGAAATATTTCAAAATATGTAGGTGTCATGTTGAGCCATTGTCTGTGTTGTGGTGGTGTGAATGTATTTGAGGTGTCGTGCTTAAGCCTTAGCTGTCCATCATGTCTCGAATCATGAGGTTGTTATTTTTCGTGGCACATATGAAGTTGTCTCCCTGACATTCGCGTCAACTCAGGAGGTCAGGGACACGGCAGACGCATTACCACTGTGACAGGCAGCCTTGTAGTAATGTCACATAATATCCAGATTTTAAGAGAGTGTGGCAGTGAAAATCATAAAGTGAAGAATCTGCGGTCCACATGTCTCTCTAAATGTGTGTTTTCAAGGCCATTGAGAGATTTGAGCAGTATTCTGTCATTTTGGGTCGCCCTAGGGTGCCGTGACCTTCCACCCCACTGGACTGGTAGATTAAGTGCTGTTTCAGCACCTTAAGTCAAAGCCAGAACAAATAAAAGCTGTGAGTCTCCCCCCTTTTGCTCTAAGTGCTCTGATCATTGCCTGTTTGCCGAGCCAGGACCTGGCGCTGAGGTACGCTGTACGGGGGACTCAGGAGGGTTTTTTGGGGAAAAGAAATACCTTGTTCTTTCTTTTTTTCTGCTTTAAGAAAAATGACAACCTATATTGGATTTGTCGTTTGAGTTTTGTGTTTCTTCTTTAGACTTTCTTTTAAAATAGCTGATGGATTGTCCCTGTACCTTTTCCCTAACGTCCCACTAATAAAGGCCCGAAAGTCCAAATTGTGCAAACTATAGATTCTCAGACCACAATAATGGAAACCTTTGATGCTACTGTCAGTTAATTTAGGCCATGGCTAATCGAAATGGCACTGATTGATCGAAGTTTTTTAAAAGTCCAACCAGGCCTGAACTGGCCCAAGAATCATTTTGGAATGAAATGAATCAAATGACATTTAGGATCATTGCTGGACCAGGATGTATGGGCCTATCATGAAGAAGGCAGGGTCACGAGATTGAACCTAGATGGGTTCAAACTGGAAAATTGGAAATTGAACCGTAGAGATTGGCTCGTTGCTCTTGGAGGGAAATCACTGTGGCAGGCGGCGCCATTGCTCTGGATTGGACGGAAAGTTCAGCAACTTTCTGGCCTCACATGTGGGCTCCAAAGACATTAGCTGGTGGCAATGGCCGACATTTAAATGTTTGAATTGCATTTTGTTCAATCGTACTCTCTACACTCCCAGAGTGAAGTTTCTGAAGGCTGACATTCACCGAACGGCTAACAGGGAGGCAAATTATTCATTAGAGCTATTAGTGTTCTTTTAAGTTGAAATCAGTGACGGAGATTTTAGAGAGGTGAATAGAGCGAAGAAAAGAGTTGAGTCTTAGGTTTTCTGGGGAAGAAATATTTTTGGGCTGTACTTTATATTCCGTGCTGTATTTCACTTCACTTCACACTGTGACATTTACTTTTTGATATACAAAAAAAAAAAAATAAAGTGACAGACGGTAAGAAATACCTACTGTAGCATTTTAATAACCTTGTGGCCGGATATAGAAAACTACTGGAGGTGTTGGGATGTTCCTTCTATAAATAAAAGGGGGATGGCTTCAGTCCATTGTTATTTGTCAGTGAGGAGCACGACATTCAGTGCAGAATGATAAATAATACATACATCACAAAACACTGACCTGTGAGAATCGTTTCCATGCACTGTGCATTCATGCTCTGCAAATTCAAGACAAAACAATTGTAAATATGAAAGGAAAGAATGATTATTGTGATCAATTCACAAAATGTGTCTGATTAATTAAACTATTTGCTGTCCTGATTATTTTCAAACCCAATGTGCAAAGGACAAATATCAAAAGCCCAGAAGTCAAGGAAAATTACCTCAGATAATAAAGTCAGATGCAGATTTGATTAAAAAAAAAAAAAAAAAAAAAAAAAAAAACATCCAAAAAACTCAAAAAAAAACTGTTCCGGTCACATCTGGTATCTGGTAAAAGGCATACTATTTAGATTAACTAATCCCAGAGCACAAAGACATTAACATCATCTACTATCAAGTGTTTATCTTTATCCCAAAGCATATTATCCTAACTCTTGACAACATTATCACATACCGCATCTGGACCTGATATCATGCACCATCACTTCTTGTTTTATTATTCTGTCTCTATCAGTTGTGTCAAACTCATTTTTGTTCATAAGCCACATACAGCCACATTTCATCATGATGAAAATGTTGATATTTTTTTCCAAATCTGAACATTTACTATCAACTCAACATAAAGCCAGTTTTAATGATGCAAAATACATCGAAATGTCAAAAAGAAGAAAAGGAATAACTCTGTTGCATTTTGCAGCCTTTGCATGCATGTTTGTGTAAACTCATCCTGATAGTGTGACTTTGAGACTCATGCAAGCTTTCGAGGCAGCATCGCCCGCATCATATCAGGCCTCAGTGTTGCATTATGTGTGCTGCTCTTAAGAATGCTGTGTTAGAAACTCAATTTCTTTGCAATTTGGATAATTTGCTTGGTGGTTTGATGGGCTGGATTTCAGCTTCTTGCGGCCCCATTTTTGGACATGGGCCTAATGTTTGACACCCTTGACCTATGTGAAGCATTGACTAAATACTGCAAATGCATGACTGTTCTGCTTTGTTGTTCATAGTTGCAGATTTATAGTGTTCATGTACCATGTGAGGCTTTTTTTCCCCCCCTTGTCCTGTCCGACAGTCAAGGCGTACAGTATTATATGATCGAAAGCCTTTTAGTGTCAAAACTGTTTCTGCTCTTGCAACAGGAAAAGATGGGGGTTCTCCCTCTGTTGCCGCCTTTATTGACAACTGGCATGGCTGCTGGACATGACCGGGGTGGGAATGCTCAGACAATAAGGCCAGAGCGAGAGAGTGAGGGACAGAAAATAACCTTGTTGCTGATTTATTACATTTACATTCAGCAAGCGACAGTTACACAGCCAGACAAGCCTGAGCAGCACTTACCAAAAGTACATAAAGCACTCAAGACAGATGTATAGCTTAATACAGCTTTCCTTGTTTGTTGGTATTTTCCGTCGCCAGGTTCCATTGTATACGACATGCTCCCGGAACAACACACAATGCATCGATCATCAGATTTCCGAGACCTTTTTATCTCGTGAAGATATTTGATGCACTGATTGTGTGTTGGCCTGATGAGCCGTTTCCATTGCAGCATTTTTTACTGTGCACCAAAGTGTGAGTGTCATGTGCACATTTACCCTGAAACTCAACTGAGTCGACCTAAAAATGTCAGCTGTGACAGCACCTTTATTTCGAACAGATTCCTATAGTGAATACTGACCTTGTAGAATTCAGTCTCGCTGTTACATTTTGATACTGTTCCCCATAAATCCAATAAAAAACATTGTCAAAACTTTGTCCCACACTGGTGCAGCACCTGAGGCGGTTGGAGTAAATTTTCATTTTCCATGGCCTGGCACTGGTCGGGTTTCAGATTCACAGAAGAGCGCAGAGGAATGGCAGATGAAATCCATGAGCAGAAATGGAGAAAAGCCTCCTGTGGTGCATTCTCTGGTGTCCCCTCCCTTGAGGTTATGCTGGGCCTCCCTGAATGAACTGCTTCCGTAGAGTTACCCCTAATAAATCACAAAACAAACAGAAAAAAGATCTTCAGTCCAATGTTGTGCTCCAGCACTTATTGCCATTAGGGCTCCCAGCAGTGCAAGTCGCATTCATAGGGAGATTTCTGCATGTTCATTCAGAGCTGCCTACTGTTCCTCTGATTGTTGTGGCTCACTCCTTTCTCCATTGGGAAGATGTGTAGGTGTACATTACTCACATGCTCCCTTATGTGCTATTACCAGCCAAAGGACTTTTGGCATAGAGAATGTCTTCGGAGAATCAGGTCTCCTGTGCAGTTTTCCCATGGAATTCCCTCTTGTAGGTTTCTGAGCTGTGGCTGGCAACACCTCAGCAATCTCATTTCGAGAAGAAATCTCCCGTGCTGGTGTATAGTAAAGAGAAATGATAGGCGGTGCTTTCGAGCTCCGCTGAAGACGCCCCCTCTCTCCTCACTGTTTTAGTAAAACGAGATGGATGGCGCCAGTTAGCATTTCAGGCACACCTCTTGCAGCTGTGAAAGAGGTCAGTCGTACCCTCGCTCCTCTCACTCATCCCTCTGTCTCTCCAGTTAACACTGCCTCCTTTCTTCTTTCCTGCCGTCTCTCATAGCCGCACACCGTTGATCACTTCTATTCAAATTTACAACGGCTACATGCAAACACGGACGCTTACAGACATCTCTTATTACTTGTTAACATAATCTTACAACCAGATTTAATGAATTTATTGATATATTTTTGGGGGGATGTTGATTTCAGTACGTTTTAGTCAAAGAGCCATGGTTATGAGAACTGTGAGACTCTCTCACTGACATGCAGAAATATGACTCCTATCACTAGAATAATTTTTTAAAAATGTAAAATTGTTGAGTTTTAAACAATTCCCCTGACAAAGTAAACTTTTTGGACTGTTGTTCATCGCTTCCACTTCAAACTATGTAGTTGTTTAAGACACTTTTTTGTGTGTACCCTGCAGTTTCCTTAATTATCTTCTTGTGCACAACATTGCTAATCATCTTGATTTTTGTGCAGTTTGTCTTTGTCCTACTTTCTCGCTGTGATGTTTCCATGTTTCCATTATCTCAGCGGTGACTTGGTGAGTGCATTTCTCTTCTAACAAGGTCTGATCGCAGTTGTTACATGATTTGCCTGATTGCAATTATTATGCATAATTATTAGAATCATTAACATTCACAACAAATCCGTCGTCATTTTGACATTGTCATTCCCAGTTTCTGTGATCTTTATTGCCTCATGTGGGCCCTTTTCCTCCGATTTTTTTGAATGCATATAATTAAAAAATTAGTATCAACAACTGTTTACCTTCACGGTTAATTTCTCATGTCCAGTTTCTCTCAGTTTCAGTGAACACTTGCTGAAGCATCACAGTCTAATATACTCACATACTCTGGGCACAGTTTGTTTTCAGGCTAAATGATGCAGTTCAGAGTGGGAGGACGAACCCAGCCTCCTAGAGTTGAAACCAAACTGCTCTCAGCACAAGTCTCACAATACACATCATTATAAAAAATGGCAATTTTTGGGTTGAGTGACAGACTTCCTACTATGTTGTCATCTCTAATTCAATTCTAAAAATACATGTTCAAAACAATTATTGATAGTTTTACTTTGCACCTCACGATAAGAGAAGATGTCCATTCCACACTTTGGAAAAACCGTGCTATTCAATGAAGAGTGAAAAATGCAGTTCATAGGACAATTTGTGGTTTAAAAACTGTGTAATTACTGCTGCAATCTATTGAATTTAGGGTTCCTCAACATGATAAGGTTGTAAATCTTCAAAGAGCGCTCATTCTTTAAATCTTTAAAAAAAAAAGAAAAAAATTGCTGTCAGCATAACCAAAGACAAATTAATAACATAAGCTGACTTCAGAGGTTTTTAGAAAATCGGAGAGCCAGAGATAGAGGACAGCGTGGTAGTGTGGCGCTTCATCCACTCTCGCTTTTCGTCCAGCTGGACAGCTTGAAGTGTTTCGAACTAGTGTGGCTCAGCAGTGGCCTGACCAGCCGCAGTACTCACTTGTCACTTGATCACAAAGGCCGAAAAACAAACGGGGTTTTACAAAAGCAACATTCAGTTGCACTTGTGCCACTTTCAGATGCGACTGGAACCTCACTCTGTTCCCCGGCCCCGTCCGACTCCTCTCGTGTCTCTCACTCTGATATAACACCGTTCTCCTTCCTGCTCAGGACAGGAGTCCCGGCACAGAGTGTTCGCCAGCTTTATCAGACAATGAGCCTTCACTCAGGGGACAACCAGTCAGAGTTTATCGCTCTTGTGGAACTTAGCTCACTATCCAGCAGGGTAGCTGATATTTATGTCCTCTGGCTGTTTTTTTTTTTTTGCAGCTCCTAGCCAATTACCCTGCAGATCAATCAGTGGCTCAGCCTGCCTCCTGCCTCCATCCTCTGTGGCAGTCTGTTAGCCAGACCTGCTGTTCAGCTGCAGATGCTGTGGGGGTCAGGGCAGTGCTCCGTTGTAGCTTGAAGTCGGCAGGAATGTAATCCATGCTGGGTGTGTGTGTGTGTGTGGGGGGGTGTTATTTGTGGCCTTGCTTGGGGATTGGAGGTGAATGGTTGTGTGCGTGCATATGTGTCTATTACTGTACACGGAAACCATATGGACCAATACCCGTGTGTGAGCATTATGCATCTTTTCAATATGTAACATAGTCTTGGCAGCTCTCCTCTTTAAACCTTGGAGTGCTGTGCTCCACAAACAAGGAATCTATTGTGTGTTCACACCATGTTTGCAACATTGCACTTTTGATGCATATGGTCTTTGCTCGCAATGGAAATTAACTGGATTGTTGTAAGTACTTTTTTCTCGCTCCTTTCCTCTGTGGGCATAACAGCTTGCCTAAGGCCCTTTGTTTCATTAGCCTATCGCTGTGGTGGATCCTCAGCTGTCACGCTGAGAGCCTGACTCTCTCCATTATGCTGTATTAGGCAGCAGTGAGATTGAACTGTGTGTTTTATCTCTGCACACATTAAGGCCTCGACCCATCGAAGATGTCTTAGAGAATTATACTCTTAAGAACTGATTGAAAAGGTCTTTTCATTTTTGGAAGGTGAATGAGTTGTGTTTGCTCGTCGCTCCTGATTTGGCCCTCTGATTTTAGAGGGCATCGCAGAGCAGATTGCTTTCCATGCTTGACGGGTTTTACTTTTGTTTTCATCTCCTCATCAGAAAGATACTTCCTCGGGGAGCTGATGTATTAACATACTGGGATGAAATGTCTAATAACAGTCTCAAAAGACGTATGAATGATAAATGTTTCGTTCATTATGCACGCTGTGCTCCCCCATTTTCTTACATCCTGTTTTTGGCAGCGGTCTGGACTCTCTGCATTCCCAGCTTATCATCTAAGAGCAAATGTCTGATTCCAGAAGGACTGAAATCACATTTGGCATCAGGGGAAACTAATGGGTAATGGGAGGCTTTTGTTTCGCTGCTGGGAAAATGATGTCAACATATAACAATGGAGGAGGGCAAGAGCATGATGGGATTATGAGATGTGCAATGCCCGTAATCCTCACAGCATTTCACAATGATATAACATTTGCGGATTCCAGCAACCCACCAAACCAATATATAATGCCTCCTTATAGGGAATAACAATAAAATGAGTTGATGGTACATTTCATGGAATAACGGTTGAGCTGGGGTCATACACCAGATATCGCGTTCTGTGCACTGTTGGGACTGCATTGCAGACTTAATGCATATCATTACTATGTGATTGGCTTATAGAAACCTCGTGACAAGTGGTTTATGGTTCACAACTGGCTGTAATTCTGTGGCTCCACTCAGTCCTACTCTTTCCTGCGTTCTTCTATCAGGATTGGGGGAAAAATTGTATCCAATGAAGCTTGTGTAAGAATCTGCACTGGTTTAGGGTCCTGACTCAATTGGTATTTGATTTGCAGCTCATTCATAACCATGGCTGAGGAATTTCTAAGCAGACCATCGCTAAATAAACCTCATGCAAAATGAAAAAAAAGGACCAGCTTGGTTCGCCCTCCTCTCCCTGTTTCCCCCTGTCTGTATGAAGAATATTTATTGCACCCAGAGGAACCGTTCTGTGAGGCAGTGAGTGACTAAAGAGGTCTTACAGGAAGGTCCGAGTTAAACCTGAATGCTTACTGTCTCTTGTCCGTAAGGTGTGCGTGACATTCGGTTTAGAGTTTGTTGACATTGGATGAAATGCTCTCGCTTCACTTTTAGCCTTTTCACTTGAGGTGCGAAGCATCTCTGCAACTCTGAATCCTCGAGTCACAACGGCTGAAAGGACCGCAAACAAAAACACATCCTCTGTGAAGTGTGTGTTCTCTCATCCTTATTGAAGCACAGATTGCTCACCCATCTATGGTTATTGAGGTGCGCGGGGGTTACAAGAGCGTTTTATTTCCTCCTCACGTCCCTGACTGTACACCAGTGGAGTCCAGCAAGTCAATTAAGACCATCTTCTTCTTGTGAGCAACTGAAGTCTTCCTGGCAGATTGCCGGGAGCAGGGACCTGGAAAAGTCAGGAAGTCGATCATGTGCGTTCATCTCTGTTTTGCTCTCAAACAAACACTAACAGGCTGCCGAACAGCATGGCCTTGCTGGCATTTCATTTTCCATTTGGCAAGCTCGATTAATCACAGCACTCCTATACAATGCGACGCACATGGCCACCCACTGCTGCTGGCTCTCATTATTCCCCTACGCAGTAAAATGTACAGCGAGTGCAAGCTGAGGCAGAGAAAGAGCAAGAGCAGCGCTGCACTGCTGCAGGTGCCGCATGTGACAGAAGTAACAGACAAAGCAGAACAGGAGACAAGAAAAGAAATGTAAGAAATAAAAGAGGACGTCAGTGATACAGAGAAAGATCTGGATGGCTGTGAATAGGTTATGACCATGCCATGAGGGAGACTGATAAAAGATTGGGACTGCTCCATGTCGCCTCAAGGCTCTGCTTCTATCTGAATATTCATTGAGCTGACACTGGCTTTTCTCGCCACCATCTATAAAAGGATGCCAATTGGCTTTTACCTTGTGGCTTCTAATAAGCCCCTGCACCGAACACGCATACAAATGACTCTTCATCATACAGAAACACACATGCTTCATCATGAATAGCCTTGAATCGGCTTGAAGTGCCACAGCGGCTCCCGTCCACGCCTTCAGCCTGATCTCGCATGCAAAGCACCGTAAGTGGATAATGCTCATTTCGCAGAGGCAGTTGTTTGGCTTCACTTCTTCAGATTTGAAATTGAAACTTGCTGATGTTATCTTCTTTCATGCATGCATTATGATTGTTTATCTATTCTGTATAATGAAATATCCAAAGTGCTCCAGGAAGGATAATAATTTTAGAAAATGCTTTAGTTCGTCAAAATGTTGATTATACATCCGCTTGTTATTGAATTCCGTTGGGTCGGGATGTTGAATTATTGAATTGACTGTCTAACATTTGCACACTGGTTATAGTAAAGCTGAATGTCAAATTGTTATTTATTTCTTATTAGTATTCTGTCACTGCTGGCCCTGACTGAAGCACCACTGCACGCTACTGTTCATCAAACATTACACAAATCGACCAAAAACCTTCAAATTATCAGTTATTGATTGACTATATGTACTGCACTGTTCAAATAAAACATAATAGAGTGCTTTACACAGCAAAAAGTAGTCTTTGCAATCTAAGTACACACATGTTCACAAGTATTCTCAGCTTTTGTTTATGCACCTTTGGTAGCATTTACAGTCTCAAGTCCTTCTGAATGTGTTGCCACAGGCCTGGCACAATGATCTTTAGGCAGTTTGGAGAATTCTTCTCTCAAGCTGCATCAGGTTGGATGGGAAACATCAGAGCTCAGCCATTTTCAAATCTCTCCAGAGATGTTCAATTGGATTCAAATCTGGGTTACGGCTGGGCCACTTAAGGACATTCTCTGAGTTGTACCGGAGCCGCCGCTTTGATATCTTGGTTGTGTGCTCAGGGTTGTTGTCCTGCTGAAATGATGAACCGTTGCCTCAGTCTGAGGTCAGGAGTGCTCTGGAGGAGATTTTCATCTGGGATCTTTCTGTACTTTGCTGCATTCATCTTCCCTTCTGTCCTGACCAGTCCCAAAGTTCCTGCCTTTCTGAAACATCCTCACAACATGATGCTGCCGCCACCATGCTTTACTGTTACGATGGTACTGGCCTGATGATGAACGGCGCCTCATTTTCTCTAAATGTGACATCTGAAATTCAAGCCAAAGAGTTCAGTTTTGTCTCATCAGACCAAGGATTTTACATTCTCATGGTCTGAGAGTCCTTCAGATGCATTTTGGCAAACTGCAGGATGGCTGCCGTGTCGCGTCTGACCAGTCGACCATACAGGCTCGATTGGTTGACTGGGACCTTCGAAGCAGCAGAAATGTTTCTGCACTCAGATTGGGGCTTCAAGACAATCCTGTGTTGTACACTGATTTAACACTGTTTTAAAATTTGTAAATAAAAGATACTTTGTTAAATTCCCTTTTTCCAGCCCAATGATACAGTGTAAAACAATCAAAGCTTGCTCCTTACGCATGTATAAGGTTGCACGTATACAAGCGATGCATGTTCTTATTCCCGTGTCCTCATGTGCGGACAGGCCGTGTCTCATCCGAGAGTCGAGTCAATCTGGGTTTTAGCTGCAGGGAAAGCGCTCAAATCTGTATGCTGCTCCTAATCCCTGCACACAAACACAGACGTACACTCTGGACCTCCACTGAGCGGCTACATCTGAACCCTCACATCAAAAAATCCTTTTCATTTCGCACTCCCGTTTGTTTGTAAAGGATGACGCTGATTCTGGGTTTGTATGCTGCCAGCAGTAAAAATAGACACATTTGCGAGGCAGAAAGAAAGTAAATAACTGAGGTGCACAGCTTTTATATTCATGTGGAGTACACGCACAGCTGCTTAAATTTTGCCCAAATCTTATAAAAATACTTACTCAGAACTGACCTCAACATTGTACAATCTTAAATATTCAGCATAATCCTTTTGGGCCCTTTTTTTTTTTTTTTCTGGTGAGATGTGGAATTCAACTAAGATTGAAATCACTGTCTTTTCCCCAGATAACCGAGTGCCAGTAGAATATAATTTTCCTTTGCTTAAATTAGAAAAGATGAGGTTGAATCTTTGGAGCTCGCCTGAAAAAAATTTTGTAACCCTCTGGGCAACACTATATTTCCTTGTATTTGAAAAGTCTGCCAACTTTGCCTTCTGATTTACTTGATAGATCTCAGTGTAACTCTTTTTCGTTCTTAAGGAGGAGGGAGATACTCGTTTAGGTTTGCTGTATTAGTGAGTCACACCAGAACGAGAGTTTTCCGTCGCTTCGAGTTACAGTTAGTGTGTGACTTCCATGAGTCTGCTGTTTGAGATGTATTGCGCCTCCGACTCGCACCGCATGAAAATGTCAATTCCATCCTGCGTGGGGCATAATTTCCTCCGTTTGTAATCATACATCTGTGAGCTGCACACCGCAGGCTCTGGCGTTCAAGCCGCCACACCATGGAGCGAGGTAAGAGGGTCTAAAACAGCGCCGCGGGGTCGTACATCAGGCAAAAAAAATAAATAAATCCCAGGAGGGGTGAGAGATGGGATTAGATCTAAACCCTCCTGAAAAAAAAAATAAAAATCTCATTGTGTGTTTTCAAGCTTATAGGACAGATTGACTGTGATCAGGAGGGAAGTCTGAGTCATTGATTTTATCACGCTCGGCCTCTGAAGAGTTAGGCTTTGTGGAAACGTAGATTGTGGCAGAAAGAGCTCAGTGAAAATGCTTAAATTGAGTATGTGGAGAGGACGGCTTTGGTGTGGCTTAAATATTCATTTGCTTGTGGCGCCTGCTCTGGAGGAAGGGTTTAGCTCCTAGCAGCGGATCTCATGACACAGTGTTTGTTAAACATCTGTGATTTTGCACTTTTGTCTGATGCACAAAGCTGATTTATGGGGGGAAGACATAAAGAGGACTTTTTTTGTCTTTCTGTGAAGAGGACTTTTCAGATCTCAGCTTGCTAATGGAGTCTTCTGCAACATCATTGTGCAAAGTGTGTACATAAAGCAGGGCATGCAAAGTAAAATCATTTTGAATGGCACATCATTGTGTTTAGTTTATGTTTGCTGCACGGCACCTACACAACACACCTCTGCTTCTAATTGTTTCTGTTAATTGCCTCTAAAATGCTTATTTTGTCAACACATTTGGAGATACGGGTATTGTGCTCCTCCATACTCGCTGCCGCTGTTTATCCAGTGCGGATACAAACCGGTATTTGTTACCTGAGCTGCAAGCTGCCGTCTTCCCCTTGTATACACACACACACACACAGACTGAAACTAGCAGCTTCCCGTCTTGCTTTTCATGCCTGAGGGAGTATTTAGTTGACTATGTTGTTATGTTTCTTTCCCACTGCTACTCCTTTGGTGCACAGTACAGTAGTTTGTTTTCAAATCAATGTATTCCCCTGCATTGGAGCTCAGTTAAAGCATATGGACTTTGACAGCCAACTTTTTTAATGCAGCGTTTTCAGTATTTTCAATACAGTGACTGAATGTCTGTGCATCACCATCATGTTTTAGCGTGCTACTTGATAGAAATGGATTTCTTTAAGGCTTTCTTTCTTAGCAACTGTTTGATCAAGGATGCATTTTGAGGGTAGAATTCAAAATGAATGAAGAACAGGGATAAAAGCACAAATGTCGAGTAGTGTGAAATTATTGAGTTAAAAATATATAATTTCTATGAAAACACAAAGCTTCACAAGTTCATTATGACCTGATGTTTTTTTACAGATTAATACAATAAATATAATGTTATTCAGAGAAGATTGCATATAAATCATAATAATTGCTTCAGCGTTTAGATTTTTTTTTTTCAAAGGGAAAGCCTTTAAGTAATGTGATTTATTGATTATGCGTCAGCTGTAGAAAGTAATATCTTGTATTTTGGAAATGAGATGAAGTTAACCAAAAAAAATACTACTTAATTTGAGTAATCCCTCAAGTTTCACTCTAAATGCATGAGAGGTGATGCTTCTGCTTCAAGGAGATTGTAAAATACCTTTATTTGCTGGTGAAGTAGCTCTAATCAGTGTTCAGGGGAGATATAATATATCCTTTCCTCAAACATATTCAGGGATACATAAACCAGAACTTCCCAGCTTTTCCCCACTCTGCTAAAGAAATGCATTTTTGATGAAATTACTAAATCATTAAAAAATTAAAAGTAGATTTTTTTTAAAGACATCAGAGAAAAGATGTAATCTTGTGTTGAATTTATGTAAATTTCAAGATTAAGAGCCAAAAGGATTGACAGAATTAACTACTTATCTTGATTCACGATAACTGGTAGGAATTCTCCAAAGAGTCACCTTTTGCTGCACGCAGAACGACATCTTAACTCCAGCAAATTTGGCAAATCAATGTGCTTTTAATATATACGTGGAGGTGCATCTCAAAGTAGTTGAAAATCTGTATTTGTTGTGATTTGCTTTACTTATGAGCTTGAATTTCAAATTATATTGCAAAAAAAGACTCTAAGTTTCAGTGGAAGTTTTGCCGTTTAAATCAACATCGAGAAAAGATGAACTTTTCTGTTGTGTTCTACTATTAGAAGAGTTGGATCTGTTTCTGCAGTATAATAATAATGAGCACACTCCTTTATGTGTAATGGTTGAAACAGGCAAAGCCAAGCTTGAGGCTACTGCTACTTCAGAGCCGTACTCTGCATCTGGAGTCGCAACATTTTCTCCCATGCTTCCCCTGCACCACCTCATAAAGCTTTATTTGAAGGTTAGAACCATAACTTTCCGCTCATAGATGCCCTCTCCCAGCAGGAGGGGTAATTGCAGCAGCATTGCAATAATGTGATTTACAGTAATGAAGATAGTCGTTGCGGATGTATATTGGAACCGGCCTCCGCTCGAAGCATTCTGCCGAACAAATAATGATAATACTCTCTCTGCTTATGCTTTCCAATGAGGCATGTTTTAAACAGATGTGAAGAGCTTTATTAGTCAGTTTAGCGTCAACTCTGCAAGTGGCTGTGAGTGTGTTCATGATTTAGAATAACACTGCACTTCCCAGTGTTACTTCAGTAGGTTTTCGTATATCTTTTTACTTTTTCTTCTTGCATTTCATAAATATCACTATTTTTGTATACGTATCTTTTTAGAACTTGCTTATTACTTGTTTTAATCACCAAGGATGACTCGATGTAAAATATGTTATGGCACCGCAGAGCGAGATGGTAGATGAATGTAAATTTTCTGATTCAGGGGAAAAAACACCAGACATGAAAGACGCCCAGAGAATGAACAAGGCAAACAGGAACTATTGGCTCTTGATAATAATTAGAGTTCATTTGATTTGTTGTTCAGTAACTTTACACACTTTTGAGAAGATGATTGTTTATGACAAACTTCTTTTGTTTCACAATGACAGATTAACATCAGCTGGGTAAGATAAGCCAAGTGTATTTGTTTTTTTGCACATTCTTTTTAGTAGCTCATCGTCTTTATTTCTACTATATTCGGCCTTTTTGGCAAACACTCAGTTGTCAGACAGACTTGTTATGATAACAGTGCAAGTTGCAATAATCTGTCACAACTGTGGGAATGATCACATAAATATTCAATTGATTAGTTAGAGAAGAGGGTGATTATAACACCAGGTCCCCTGACCTTTGACTGGCTCAGTCAGGTGATCACCAGGCCTGCTTCCTGTGGTTTTATTCTGTTTGACTTTTATCAGACTCTTTCTGTCTCTCTGGGATCTGAAGTTCTATTTGAGCTGAGCAACTGATCACTTTTACCGTATCTGACTTTGACTCAGGTCCGCTAAACTGTTACAAACTGTTTTTTGATAGTTCAAAGGTATATTTTTTGGCGCAGGTCTTTCAGGTGTATTCCGTACAATCCAGATAGGCACTGGATTTTCCATTTCATTAAATGCAATCAGGATTTCATCAGCTGGAGGCAGCAGTTTGCCTGAGGTTTAGGTGTGTGAAGGAACAGATATTATTTTCCCCCCCCAGAACTAACAGATGGGATTATAAGAGTGGCATTAAACACCGAGTGACTAAAGAGTTGACGTGAGGGCAGGACTGGTAAACCAGTGATCTGACTTCTGCTTCCAAGTACTCGCTGCATGTATTACAGCAGAGGGGCAGTGAGTTCTTAACCACTTCATCATGTTCCCACCTCTGTCATTTCACCTTTTTTTTTTCTCCTGCGCTGTGAGCAATCTGTGCTGTAACTTGACTCGCATAATTAGCCAGCGTAGCAAAGAGCAGCGTTTCATTACATTGGAGAGAGATCTTTATTTGATCCTACCCTTTTAGCACATTTCCCTGTTAATACCCGTTTTGATGTCTGATTAGAAGTCCCACAATTCCCCCCACCCACCCACACACACACACACACACACACACACACACACACACACACACACACACACACACACACACACACACGTGCAAAAAGCCAATTTGAGAAAATTAAAAATCTTTTAAAAGGATGTAGTTATCTCACCCTTTTCTGACGGACGTTTTTATGTAACCCAATTGATGCATGACTGCTTCCATTAACTTCTGATCCCTGAGTTGGTATAAATACTCGTTTCAATTTAGATAGTGGCGAGTGGTGAATGGGGTGTTGCGTACATGAAGAGTACAACCGCCGTTGGACTCCTTGAGTAATCATTTATGTTATGCAAAAAAAAAAATATTTTTCTTTGATCAAACCGATTGTAGTTTCATGAATTTTCACTGAACTTGCAGTTTCTGCTGATGTTCAGATATATATATATATCTCCATTTTTCACAGTGACTAAAGCCTGAAGTTTCATATGTATGTAATTCTTTTGCAGCACATCCTTTTGTCATTATCTGATTTTCTTCCCCTCACTCCATCTCAATCATCTCGTTCGGTTTACCTTCCCTGTCTGTAATCTTCTCCGTTACCCACTTCTTCAATCACCACCCCAGGTTTTTTTTTTTTTTTTTTTTTTTTTTTTTTATGCGATGTCAAAGCACCCTTGTATTTTCGCCCTCAAAAACCATTCCTCTGAGGCTCATAGCCTGTAAGTGTTTGTGAGAAAGAGGGAGTGAGAGAGAGGGGGAGATAACAGCGCTCTAATGGGGTTTATCAAAGTCAACCTGAATACTCTAACAGTCTGGGCCTCAACATCAAAGCCTGCTCTCCACTCCACTGCCAACTACTCTGGGCATCCATCAAACACCCAGGCAGTGGAGAGCCTAAATTGACTAAATTGGATGACGGAAATGTTTGCATTGTTAGGACAGATAGTCTGTGAAGGTCTAATCCCGGCTTGTCGGTGTGACCGTGAATAAACCCGACACGTCGGAGGAGTGGGCTCGCAGGTGTCGCAAGAAGCTCTTTTCAGTCTGAAACTGTGTGAAAGAATCGAGGAGCGGCCGTCCGGAATGCTGCGAGGTCTGCTCCAACATACTTTATGACATGCTATCGATTCAAGAGGAGATGAAAGGAAATGCTGTGTGATTTGATTTCTCATTCAGGGGTCTTAATTCCCCCTGACACGCATTGAGAAACAGACGGTCCTTTTGATTACGGCGAATCTGACCAACAGGGTTATTCTCTCCGGGAGATCAGAGTGTTTCTTCCCATTTTTATTAGACTTCAAAGGTTACATATGGATTTAAATGCGGCTTATATACAGTATATATGTATTCATCCTCTTGATAGCTGTGGACACACTTCACTCCATCATGAATGTGTGTGTTGAACTATCCACATGAAAAGTCATGCACGCTAATGTTTCCTTGCATTAATGAATAAAACTGTATGAAAAAAAAAAAAAAACAATGATTCCCTGCTCAGTAAGCCCATGTCAGGGATGGGAATCCATTATGTTAATTGCTGCATTGCATTCCTCACAGATCACAGAAACAAATATTTGCATTAAGTTGGCCATGCTTGGCTTTGAACTTTACAGTGACGTCCTCTCGGCGGCCACGTTCTGTTCCGACTGAATTACACTTTTTTGACTCCAAATAGAAATGGATCATAGCTTCATTCTGCCGCACGGCCAGATTTCAGCACCTTCTTTCTTGGACGCCTTCATGCTGGTGAAGCAGAGTTTAGAAATGAGATAAAGAGGCTGTGTTGAACATGTGTTTCAGCTTTGGCTCAAGTCGAAGAGAAGCAATACAATCTGCTCCAATCAGTGAAATGATTTCCATCTTGCTGTTAATATATCTACGGCGTGTATTCACACTGACGGCTTGTAGCTGAGCTTTTGTGTCTCTGTAATACCACAGAACAAATATACTGCTATTCATCCAGTAAAGATAGTTTGTCTTGTTTGTGCGGCTCGCGCATAAGGGAATTATGAAAAGCATATTTACACCTCAGAAAAAGAAATCCTGGAGCATATTTTTGCGATATTGCCTCGGTGTCGACAGTGTTATTATGTGCTCAACAAGATTTACCTGCCTGTCATCTCAGCCGGGCTTGTTAGTATTCTAATGTCAACTAATTAGCACTAAATGTACTCTTGACGTTGACGGCAGCATCACGCAACGTTAAAGTGACTCCACTTCAAAACAACTTCTAATTCCTTGAAAATTCTTATATTTATGCCTTTCTGAAACCTGACAGTGTTTTTTATAGTTCTTATCACAGCTTATCCAAACGTATCTCTACGTCACTGGACGATCGCGCCCCTCTCTCCGCTGCCAGTTCCGCCGTTATCTGTCAGTCTTTTTTGTTATCGGCACACAAAGATAAGTAACGGAGGCGTGTCCCAAGCTTCAATCCAGAACTAAAGAGTAAATGTCTGAACAGCTGAGCATCCACATTTTTCCATGATGCCTTCAGTTTTATAGCTGGACCTGACAGAGACACTTTTTCAAACATTCAATTTAGTCTCAGCCCAGCAAACCCTATTTGATTAACTGTTTGTTGATTTCCAGCCCCGGTTGAATTTGCAGGAAATCTTTAGATTTTGGTGTTCATACAAAGCCATATTTGAGTTTTTCATAGCTACAGAAAAACAAATGCAAGGAATTGTTGGATATCTATCTATCTGTTGCACATCCCCAATGGAAACCGCTAATGGCTTGATTGTAAATGTTTATTCTTCATATCGACACCCTCCGAGGCTGCACTGCTGTACTACTGCTAATTATAATAAATGACTGATTGTCCTGCAGGGCTCTCTGATGACACATTCCTCCGATATAAAAACAGACAGGGCTGCGGCCCCCTGGGAGCAGAATCCAACACATCTCTTGTAAACAGTGATACAGTATCAGCCGCAAAGGTGCCAAAAGTTTTTGAACCGTAATATCTGCTGGCAAACAGACCAACACCGCCATCCCCAGAGCCAGGCTGCTAGCGCAGCTAAAAAAATAACATTCTTATCCACGAATTCACGTCAATCTTGTGTCACATTTGCTGTCAAAGCGCAGCCGCACAGGATGCACAGCCGAAATGGCCGTTGCAGCGGTGACACACATGCACGGCGCACCAGTGCGCGCCCACACCTTAACTGTATAGTTATTGATTGTGCCTCTCGATTTTTGCTGAGACAGATGCTCTTTCTCCCAGGATGGCACTAAACCACTTGGCTGGTGGCTGGTTTCTCGCCTGGGCGCGATCCTTCATCCTGCAGCCACATGCAGGCACAGCCACAGAAATACGCACGGCCACACTTCAAGCCATCACGTCACTACTAATCACCCGCTCCTCTCTTCTGGACGTCGACCGCGCGCAGTTCTTCATGTTTGTCCGTTTCCCCCCATCCCTCACCGCTTCTGTCAGCTGCTGTTTTGTCCGCTCCCCGTCTTTTTGCTTCCCCCATTTCCTGATACCACTTAATAGGCTGTATTCTTTCACTTTCCTCCTCTCCAACCCCTGCAGTTTTTTTCCCCCACAATGTGCATTTTTTTTTTCTTCAACAACTTTTCCACTCCAGAACCCCTCTGTGGCTCACTCGGTCTCCTTTTCTCGACAGGCAGGAACAAAATTTCCTCGCCCGTGTCAGCCTTAGTGTGTCAGCCTGTTATTCGTGTCATTTTGCAGCGGACAGGTTCAGCCTGGCCTCTGTCTCTTAGCACCATGCTGGGCAAATCACAGACTGTCTCATACTGAATGATTTACTGAGCTGGGGCAAAGCCTGCCTTCCTTGTCCGCCGTGGTCCTGGTGTTTGATTGCCAAATTTCACCTCCTTGGAATGAAATGACACTCATTCCAGATGTCATTGTTGATAACCACGATTGTCTTTTTTCAACCGTGCACAAAGCAGTTTGTTGCAGCGAATTAATTTCAAAGAGGTAGTTTTGGATTGCGCCTCACATGTCGTGTGTTTTTACCACTTTGGCAGCCTTGAAGCACTTCAGATTGAGTTCCCCCACTCAGGCACTCAATCATTCACAATCCAGTAGCTACAACTTCCACGCAGGTTCCTCGCAGACCACTGGGACGAAGCCGGGGTTTTGTTGTCAATAGAATATTTAGGTGGTATTATCTGAAGTTGAGTACTTGTGAACACAGTGTACTCTTTGTCTCAGTGGTCCTGCAGAGTGAAATCCCACCATGTGCTCTTGACAAGCACACCCTGGCTCCGGTGTGGCTCTCGCTCTCTTCAGGAAGTTGCTTCCCAGCCGTGTGCCGTCTGACGTTTTTGTGTTCTGTGCAGCTCAACCGTCCCGACAAATTTTATATATGTCACTTTTAGTTTAAAATATGTAGCACAGAGCCGGCGAACTTGTTGGGCAGTGAAGGGTGATCTTTTTTTTTCTCTCTCTCTTATGCTTTGCTCTTTCGGTGAAATAAGCAGCACAGGAAATATAATGAACTCATATGAATATTGAATTTAGTAATTCAACCACTGCCTTTAACAAAAATTATCCACCGTTTTCATATCTACTGTAGGTGTGTATTTATTCAGCACATTTTCTTGATGCGTCGTCACTTCATGCCGATCTCTTTCATTTAGATATTTGCAGAATTTGAGTGACGACAGGAAGTAAAATGATGTCCTTGCCATCATTTTTGTCCCAAGAAGGCCCCCTTGTATTCTAACAAGTGAACTGTGACCTGTTGAGTAATTTGGTTGTGGGAACCACAGTCGGAAAAGCTTAACCAGCAGTAATCTCCTCATCTGGCACTGCCGGCGAGCTGTGTCAGGCACAAGTGGGCTTCATTTCACTCTTTCATTGGCATCCATCAAAAATAGATAGAACTATTTTTAACTTGGCGTGTGTGAAATAATGCATGTGAGGAAAGGATAATGAATGATCATAGCAGGTGTCAGAAGTATTCTGGTTTGGAGCCTTGGGGCTGAGGGAAAATTGGGCAGATCTTGCTGCGTTTATTTATTCATGTTCGAATCTGGCAGACACGTCGCAAAAGCTATGTTGTGGTACAGCCTCCCTGCCGCTTAGACCCTTACAGCTAGTGCTGAGAGCTAGTGTTTGGCTAGCTTCCTGTTGCCTTCTTATTGTGCTGGTGGCAGGCGAGAGCATGCCTGCCAAGTAGGCCTTATCCTTCCTTAAAGCAGCATTTAATATTTGAGAATAAGAACTGCCATCGCTGCTGATAAAAGAGGTTGGAGGCAACTTTAACCCCTTCAGAATTAAATTTTGGAAGATGAAAAATTACATTTTAATAGGTTTTTTTGCTGGTATTTTACTCCCATCGTCACACTTGGGGAAACCAGCTGTAATGAACGAAAAGCTCTGCCGCAAACTGCATGATACAAAGCGCCAACCATGTCAGAATATAGTGACGTTACACATCAATTTTAAACAGGATCAACTCAATGAATTACTGAATAGAAACATTGATGGAGCGTCATTTATTTAATCCATCCCACACATAATGGACATTGGAGCTGTGCTGCTTTGTGGCGCGTACATAAACTTTACAACCAACGGAAGCAGAGATGCCTCCAAGTTTGGTCACACTGTCTTTTTCTCGCAAATTGAAAAAAAAAAAGACTTGAATTTAAATGGTCAAGAAGTTGAGCTCAACTGAATTCTCATTGCAAAAAAAAAAACAAAAAAACATGAAATAACCGCTTCCGATGTTTGCTAAGGTATTTGAAATTCAAATGATGGTGAGAGGAGAATATGGCTAATTTGAATTCATGAAATCAAAAATTATATCTAAAAGAAAAAAAGCCTAGAGAGGAAACTAACTCTATTGCACTTAACCTATATGTTTATTCAGTTGACATAAAGCGGTCCCGTTGTTTTCAGTAGTCCATGTTAATTGTTACACATTAATTAAGCACAGATATGCACATGCAGTGTTACGCACACGCACAAACTTCACTCCTGAAAAAAAAATGAAGTTCGTTTTTCAGGTTTATTTATTCAAATTACAATTTCTGAGCATGAAAGTTCAAAAGGCACACACACACACACACACACACACACACACACACACACACTTGTTTAAACTGCATTAAGCCTGACAGAGCTGCAGACCTTGTGCTCGTGTTAAAACGTTCTGTTTCTCACAGCAGTGAAGGTTGTAAATAACCTTAAATGGTTTTCCCCGTTATCTCTCCAGTTGATGTCTGGGATTTGTGTACAAGTTGTACTGCCGTGTGTTTTCAGCAAACTCAGGGAGGAAGCCTTAAAACTCAGGCTACTATTAGTCTCCCCCGTGGCTGCAAGAGGAGCCGGGGATGCATTTAATGGACACTCATGCTGTAAATTTATGTACTAAACTGCGAGTATTTACTGCACCTTCATGTACACAGCCACAGGACATACATACCATATGCAGTGTTACAATTACTCAGGCTGACTCATGCATACTAATCTCGTGCAACCCTGCTTTCAGACCTGCCCTCATAAAGCTCATAATGCAAACTCATAAACAAACTAATATAAAGTTGTTGATTTAAAATATGTGCCACTCCGTGATGAAAATTTTATGAAGTGAAGGGGCACTCATATCCTTATCATATTTCTGTGTTCTTTATTAGTCTGTGGCCCCATGTGAGCAGTTATGTTCATGTCGGTGCCGTAAACTCGGAGACGTCAGATGCTGATGAGTTACTGGTTTAGCAGAAAAACTAAAAATATGTCACACAAGTATGCACTTTTTTTTATTTCATTGTGATTTTCAGGTATACAGTGTAATGTAGAACATTTATGTACAACCTGCTTATTAAAAGTACCTGCAATTAATATTAACTAGCAATGATTAAAAATAACTGCAGGTGTTAATAGGTCCCTTGTAGATTGCGTTGTTTTAGTGAGAATAGCAGAAACAACCAGCACTGGGAACTAGAACTGAACACTGCATGGCAGCAGCGCCTGTGGGTGAGACATCAGCGATGCGGTGGTGAAAGTTAGCTCCCTTATTTCTAGTGCAGCAGCATTGGCATCAAAGGCGTCTTCTGAAGGTGAATTTGGAAATTCATGCATGCTGAAGGCTGCAAAACCTGAGTGACAGGAAAAGCAACAGGCCTTTGCCAACATGAGTCTGAATAGAAAATCACAGTTTGCTGAATTTGGCAAAGATTAAGTTGTTGTATTTTTAGATGTGGGAGATTCCAGAGAACATATGGGAATCAGTGAAGACATGTTTCTGCACTACCTTCAGGTTGTACATACTTTATCCTACATATTTCACGTATATTAACAATTTAGAAAGTCTGATTTGGTTTTGAACTGGAAAACTAGATTACATGGTGGAAAACAACATGCATGCAGGGACAACAGACAGACTCCACACAGACTGGAAAACCAGAATCAAACTTGGGAATTTCTTGCGGAGAAATGATGTTTTATGCCAAAGCATACTTTTAGAGGTCATTTGGAAGCCATGTCAACATAATCTGCTCTGCAGATTTGATTCAAATTTACTGGACACCAGCAGAGTCATACATCTGAACTGAGTCAAAAGCCAAATGTCTTACAAATGAAACAGCCGCCTCTTGCTGGGAGTTGCAGACTAAAAGATTTCAGACTGTTGAACTCTGAGATATTCAGAAAGACACAGACTCACTGAACGAATAATCAGAAAACCAAAATCACACAATAATTTACTTCTCATTTTCAGACAAATTCAACATTTATGCTGAATATTAATTGTCTGTTACGTTTAATTTTTTGTCTTGGTGAGGAATCCAGTAGTTTAACGTATTGAAACAACCTTTGCTGGCAGTACTGTAGTCCTACGTTGTACAGTTTTTCAGAATTACTGTAATTGTAATATTGAGCAGTGTTTTCTGTTAGTGAGTTTCTGTTTTGGTTTATGGGTTGTATTCATGCAGTGGATCCACAGCTAGATTATTATTTTTTTTTATTCAAAATTGTGCTGATTAAGAGCTTGTAAAAACAAACACTTTTGACAATCTAATCACAAAAGCAATGAAAAAGAGGAATGCTGATCAGGCCATGTGAAATAGCATTAGTGAACATGAAAATCTTCACCATAAGTGAAACTGACTCATTGTGTTTTTCAGACCACATCATAACAAATAGAAAACACAAGTGGTTTATCCACCGTGCCGTCAGATCATTCATTGTACATCTCTATGTCTAGAATGCTTGAGAAAGCTTAACGCAAATATATTTTCTTCATTAAAAAAATAAATTTGTATTGGACTGTATTTTCTGGACTATTTTTCACACCTGAGTATAAGCATTTGTCAAAAAATTAAGAAAAACAAAGCCGCGCTAGTTGTATCAGGCATATTTATTTTTCCAAGTCCAGATGTAACTGCACCATCGATAATCCTGAACCAGCAGCTGGTATTCAGAACATTATGTGAATTTATTCCTCCGCCTCTATTTATCATGTTTTTAGATTTTGTTTGTTTCGTATAGTAACAGTTTTTCTGCTTTTCTCCAGTCCCTCACCGCTTTACCAGACGTTCTGAATTTTTTTCCTGCTGCTCTGTTTGCTGCAGCCGATTTTGTTTTAAATTCTGCTGTGTGGCTGTTTTTCACCAGTTGCTTCTTCATTTAAGTCACATGATCAACCAAATGATATAAACAGGGAAACTTTCAGTCCAGAAATTACAGAACTGGTTTCCACTTGTCTCAGTTTTTAGAAAACGGTGCTGTTTTCTGTGCTGCAGTGTAGAAATGATAAAAGATCTGCTCCCTTAAAATCAGTATCCTGACTGTACGTGACAGCTTGCAGTGCGACATGTTAGGATAAGTAGTGTTGCAAGGTTTTAACAGCACACAAAGGGTTTTTTCGACCTTGTTGGAGTACAATTTCAAAATCATGCGAATTTTAAAAGTACCCTGCTGCAAAATACAGTGAAATATCTCTTTAAATCTTGCCGCAACTAAAAATGCAACAGTGACGCTATATACTCAGTCATCTCATTGGGTGGAATGAGCCCTCTGGCATCCTGGGTTTGGTCCACGGACCGTATGTTTGGCAGAGCTGACCACAGTGACATAAAACATGAATCAGGCACACAGCTCTGGAGGGGGTGGAACTTCTGGCTGAAGCATATTGTTTGCGTTCTCTTCAGATTGCCTTTTTCTGCTCAACGTCAGATGAGTGAAATCAGCAGTTCTGTAAAGGGCTTTTGGCTGACTTGCACTGTTATATGATATGTTGCAAAACAATCGGTGGCTACCGGACACCTCCCCTTCAACTTCTTCATTGTTTTTGTCCGTCCGTTGTGTCTGTCTGCACATTCGAGATGCGAGTGAGGTTAAGGGTCGCGGGCCTGGTCAGTCCTGCGCCCCAGCGCTGCTGATGATGACAGGACACTGCACACATGGGACAGAAAGTTTCAACATTTGACATAGTTTTGCAAAAAAAAAAAAAAAAACAAACTTTGGAAAACCAGACTTGGAGTCTGTGCGACGTGTACCGAGGAACGTGTGGTGAAACAAATGATGTGTGAGCGGAAAAGTGAATGTATGTTGTTACCCATCAAGCATGACACAGGGCAACACTCAACATCCCCGATGCAGACAGTATGTGTGACATCTCAAAATGATACAATCCTCTTGGCCTTCGAGCGCTGCCTTTGATTCCGGGCTGCCATCGTCCTCATGAGTCTAGTGTGGCTAACCTTTGACCTTCACAGTGACAACAGAGCACTGAGACAACAAGGCCTCTAAACCACCAGGACACAACACCCAAGCTGTTTATGTCAAGCGCACGAACTCCACGACATGGCGCGCCAGTGTTTAACGGCGCCTGATATGACGCCCCGTGTCGGACAGTCAGCTTGACGTGTGAAGATGCTGACAGCGTGTCACCCAATCGTGAAATGACTGTCTGACATTTGCAACTCAAACATGATGGGCAAAGGCAGGGAGATGAAGAAGGAGCGGAAGGTGAAGAGCGGCTTTGCGAAGCCGCCTCTGTTCTGCACCATGGGATAGAAAGCGTGAGCAGGGGGGAGGTTGACAGGACAGGAAAGACAAAGGTTGGCATGTTGACAGCTGTAATCTCTCTTCCTCTCTCCTTCACTCACACTTTCTCATAAGTATGCATTTGTACACAGAAAAAGAACATATTTTAATACAAAATAGGTATGTATAGATGCAGCCTCTCTATGTTGCCGGTGCCTGAACTTTAGTGAGATGTGTTGCATTTGGCTCTTTCCCCTTGTTTGTGTTGAAAAAACAAAATAGGTTCCCTGTGAACACTATCACCTCTGTAAGCAAACTTTGCAGTTTGGTTTTGGGATCCAAATTAATCCAGACCGCTGCTGAAAATTGAGAATGGTAGCTATAAACCTGGATTATACTGTTTTTCTTTGTTTTGTTTTGTTTTTATTTTTATTTAATTCATTTATTCGATTTGTTCGATTCTGTGTGGAAAATTCTTTGCAGAATTTTCCTCTTAGAATAATAAAGTAATTCTATTCTATTCTATTCTGTATGCACATGTGAATTTACATCACAGTGTAAACGTAAAGGGAGTCCTTTGCCAATTTTTTTACTCAACTTTTTCATAGTTTTCCTAATCCTAAATTAACCAATATTTACTTATTTATCTGCAAAATTGTGGAAAATTAATGGTAAAAGGATGAGTGGAGTTAATTTATATCGTCCTCGTCTACTTCGGGTTTATAAAGAAAACCAAAACATCCATCCAACTGTTCCATCATGAGACATGAGCAGATCATAGCATACGACGGGCAAAACGTCATTCTAAAGACTCCAGTTCTCCTGACAGGCATCTAGTTTGATCTATTTGGGAAGAAACTGAATTACATAATCCACACATGCACAAGGGTAACATGCAATCTCCACACACAAATGTCTTCAATCCTGGTGAGGTTGGAGAGGGAAAAACCAGAATGCCGTTCCAAGGCAAGAAATAAATGAAGAACAAAAAAAGAAAGAAAAAAGAGTGTCATGTCTGAGAAGACTGCTGTCACAATTCTGCAATCGCAGTAAATCTGCGAGGAACAAAAGGTGATCATATCAATATCTATTGGAACACTTATCTCTTTTTATCCATCCAAGACACGGATATTTCACCGGTGGGGCGAGTGCAGTGGCTCACGGCAGAGATCCGAACAACTGAATGTAGACGTGAAAGAATGAAACAGGATATGAATAAGATCCAAAAAGACACAATGATACATTCAGTCATTAGACCTCTCCCCTCTTCCTTCCCAACGCCGTGTCCTTTCAGTGTGTGTGTGTGTGTGTGGTGTTGCTGCATTTCATAGACATCCTAAGCACTGAGGACACATATAGATTAGCCCTCAAGGGCAGTCGCACACCGAGCCCACTGGTGCTGCCTGATTATAGATTCAGCCTGACTGTTTTGCTTTCTTCCCGACTAAAGATATCAGCACCAGGGGACAATTCTACCGGATACTTGGCTTTCTAAAGTCACAGCCCAGATTATTGTAAATGTTTGACCAAATGCTATCAGCACTGTCCTGCAGAAGCATTAATTCAGTATCAGTGTTTTCCCAATTTGACGAGAGCTACACCCTATTTGTCATTCATGCGCTGTTAAAAACTTTAGCCTCCTGCCTGATAGCAGCTTACTACCGGCTGTCTCTTCCCGTTTGCCTTCCGCAGCTCAAGCTCAAGGTAAAACAGTTGCCAAGTATTTGCACTCTTCGTTCACATTTGAAGGAATGTAAAGGCTGTAAGTACCAACCAAGTTAATTGTTTCTGTTTTAAGTTGGACATCAGTGTCGTTAAGGTGACCTCAGAATGTAGTGATTAGGAGATCCATGTTTGATTCCATTTCAGGGGAATTTTCTGTCAGGTTTACGTGCTCTCTGTGTCCATTTGGGTTTTGTTTCTGTGCTGCAGGTCATATTTTGCAGGGGGAGAAAAGGGAAGACAGATTGTATTTCTGTCACAGTCCTGTTATGGCCCCAGGGTGTAGTTCAGGCCCCCCTATTGGTTGTGGCTGCCTTGCATGTCTGGTTTGCTGGTGTTACAGATCCCTGGTCAGGTGGAGAACAATCATCAGGATACAAGAGTCAACTGGCCTCTGCCTTGAAAGGCCGATTTGAGACCCGTCTCTTCCTGTCTTTTCCTTTTTGACTTTGGCATTTTTGTGTAATTTAATTTGGAGTTGCTCGTTTGGATTGTTTTCAGCCAGTTGATTCAGAGTTCCGTAAGTTAAAATTAATTTTTGATCAAATTAAAGTCCCCATGGTCATTGGTATTATCTGTTATTGAGATATGTCAGTCTGTACTAAGGTGGAGGTCAGATTGCAGAGTCAGCAGCAGCACGGCGCATCCTAAGAAGCTTAAATCAACATCTTGACCTGCACTGTAGCACAAACACCGTTATGTCATTTCTGAGGAAACAAACTGTTGACTGACTCACTGAAAGATTTGTATTTCATCATATAAGAGCTTGTCAGACCGATAAGCCGACAACACTAAACATAAATTGATGTAAATGTGCATCAGAGGTTACAGTTGGCAGCGCTCCAGTCTTTTAAAAAGGCATTTCCGAGACTTCCTCTCGCTGAAATGATGAGCTTGTCATTAAGGATGTGTCCATATGGAGGCATGTCAGAGCAGTCATAAAAGCAATGACGGCTCGCAGTGCTGCAAATGAAACATCTGGACAGCTAAAGCAGGCAATGCATGCAAATCTTGAATGTGCACATGCACCCTGTAATTTTTTTTTTCATTTTTTTTTTTTTTGCAGCCTCATAATTGGATGCAGACTAAAATCACATGCACACATGTGAATTTGAGTTTATTCCTTTAGTCCCCCCCCCCCCCCCCCCCCCCCTTGCAGGATCTTTTAAAACGGCAGTTTGACGGACCAAGACGCGCATAACAACCTCATATCTCACCATCTCAATGAATATGTCGGCCTGGACAGTGATCAGTCATGTGCCGGGGTGACAGGATAATGAAATGTGGTTGGTGACACTCAACCAAGTCCACCCTATAGCACGTTGATGGCGACAGAAGGGCGTGAGGAGAAACGATGGCCACGGGGCTGATAGTTCATCAGTAGCTCTTTGTGCATGCAGATATTTGTTGCTGTGCCAACAGAGACTTAATCAACTGTCACTGCAGTGAGTGGAGCGGAGGCGTATTTATGCGTGCGGGCCTATTTGTGTCTGTTTGATGAAGTGGAGGAATTTAAAAGCCTGTGTCGTTGTGGTGTATAAATCTCAAAAGTCTTTTCTCCTGTGCTAGTGTTAATTCGGAGAAACACTTTGACATTCTTAGAAAATAGGCCCATTCAGCTTCTTGCCTCCTCGGTAAATAAATCAAACTCCAGCCAGCAGTCAGTCATGTTGTCGGCAGGTTTTGTTAACTTCAGATGAAGCCGAGCTGACTGTCTATCCCTATTGTTTTTTTTGGGGTTTTTTTTGGGGGGGTTTTCAGGTTTTATGCTGTGCTAAGCTAACAGGCTGCTGCAGCTGCTAGCTTTACGTTTAAAAGGCAGGCGTGTCAGTGGTATTGATTTTCTCCTCAAACGCCAGGAGGGGGGAAAAAAAAGAAGAAAAAAAAAAACAAATGAGACTTTGGTGAGGAGAGGTTTCTGTGTTACTCGAATGAGCTCTCGGTGGACATTCTGCACATACACCATCAAACACCCCAAGTCAATTTGTAATAGGATGGATGAATCCTGGACTGCTTGCTGTTGCTCGGAACTCGCCTCCATGGGTGGAACAACAGCGAGTCGTGTGTCTTTTCTTCCTCTCCGCGCTAACTTCCATGGCCCGTCCTCTTTCCTAACTGCTTTCATGGTAATTGTCCTTAAAAAGAAATAAAAAAAAGTAAATAATAGGTTAGGTCAAATTACTGAACTATCCAAGAGGAAGAAGAATTTTGCTCAAGTAGCTCGTCCCATTTCAGGTATTGCAGTTTTCTCATTGGCCCCAAATTGCCAGTAAAATGGAGTCTGAGACCGTCGTCACTGTCCATTACCTTCTAGTGGAGCTGTGGAGTAAAAACCTCTGCTTTCACTGAGGAAATGGATACTTAATTTCAATCAGTGTGTAGCTCTTGCACCAAGATGATTGGTGATAAAAGTAGAAGGGAGGGTGTTTTGACAGAAAGACTGTGAAATTCCATTAAACCACAAAGCTTTAGAAGTTAATGCAAACGAAATAAATGTAAGCCCATAGTAAATGTTAGAGATTTGTTGCTGCTTCTACTTCAAATGTAAGAGCCTGTAGCTATCACCTGTCAACAAATGTAGCTGATTGCTTACATGTCAGTTTTTGAAAATGATATATTTCATCTAGAGAGCGCAGAATATCTGGCATTCAACCAAAATGGTCTATTTGCTGTGAGGCAAACGCGTGAATGTGAGCGAAGAATCATTTGCACTTATTTCAGGGTGTTAGAGGTGACAGCTTTGCTTGACTTAGATTTCAAAAGACATTTACTTTCTCTTTTTTTGGACTGGTTTGACGAAGTGGCCACGCGCATGTGGAAGGGATCAATTTAATACCGGCCGGTGGTAAAAATAATTCAGCAGAGGGGATGATGTGTAGACCAGAGGGGCTTTTCACCACCAAGCCTGCACTTTTCTCCAACTTGCCAAATCGCACCCTGCTAGTGCTCCTCCTCCTCACTCTCTATTGATTGCATTTACTTATTTGGATGGAACAGCCACGGGTTGAAAATACGCCACGCTGCAAGGAAAGCACTCTTCCTGGATATTCCGCGTCATTATGTCTAACCACTCTGGGTGATTAGTTACCTGGCAATTTCATGCGATTTCATACTTAATGTGACTTTTTGGGAGGAGTGACACAATCTAGAGCGTACACAAAGTTCCCCAAATAACATCCAATAAAATGAGTGTTCCAGTCAATGGGATTAGGCAGTGTGCTGTCACTCACTTTGTGAGTAATTTTCCCAACAATAAATTGCTGACTGGTGTAAATACGATCTGCACATTATGTCCTTGGTATGTAATCAGAGTTGGTTTGCTGTTAAATTTATCCAATTTAAACATTTTCAAAATGTTGAGAGAACAAGAGGAAGATCAAGCGCACAGTTCAGACCTGGAACAATGAGCTTCCTATATTACTTTTATTACGAGCTCATAACATTGTAGAGAGAAAATGAATCCAACTAAATCCAATTCAGAGTGATCAAACATAACTTTATTGTCCATGAAATAATGATTATGTAAAAGTACCGCACAAAGGGAGGAAATAAATCCAGTTTACTTTGATCAAATGTGGAATGAACTAACACGGCGGTCAGAAATGGCCTCATGTGTCCCCACACAGCTGCTGTTTCCAATACCGGGTAATAGGACGCGAGCCCTGCATGGATTATCCCCCCAGCTCAGCGGGGACAGATTCAGTCAGACTTAACACAGGTAGCCCACCATACTGAGTAGTTTCTTTTATTCAGCCAATTTAACACCTGACAGTTCCCAGCAGACAAAGGTCAAAGAGAGGGAGATCGAAGTCATGGGCTTGTGTGTGCCGTGCTCTCGCAGCTGCTCTTTATCTTTCCCCATGTTGCTCACGTGGCCCCGGCTACCTATTGTGATTTTGTTGTCGCACAGACTGGTGCTGGGGGATAATAGGAAGTGGCGCATCCAGCGGCTTGTTGTAACAATGCATAAAGACAGAGGTGGCTTTGAGTTCTTGCTGAGGGAAAAATCCCCATGCGGTCCAGGCCGAGCTTAACATCTATTCAGGTAGGGGGAAGTTCTCAGGGAAGGTGGATTCGATGGTATAGCGTGCAGAGCTTTTGAACTTTCTGCAAGCTCAGGTCACTTTGAGGCTTCTGTATGTGGTTACAGCTTTGAACTGTGAGCTTTGAATTGAATCAGCCAGGTTGCAAGCCACAGAAGACAAACTGGAATCGACATTTTTTTTTTTTTTTTTTTTTTTTTGTAGTGTGATGCACAATGATGATCCATAACATTACAGAATGCAATGCACTTGGTATTGTGACACCTATCTAACAGAGCATTGACTGTTTCAACAATAGAAACTGCACAAGCTTGTCTGCTGGATCAGACTAAGCCTTTAGTCCCACACATGCATCTGTAAGTCTTGGCCACTCATGGCGATTCAGCCCAAAGAAGCTACGTACATTATTGGACATTCTTTGGCCAGCCATCCAGCTAGTGGCCTATCAAAACTCTTTGAATTCCTATTTTATTTGGTATTTTTATAGAACATTATATAATATTATCTGATTTTAAAGGCCCATGCCATTTTATGAGTCTTATGTGGTTTTTGTTAGCTACTACATTGTGCAACGTGGAGCTTTTAAACTTGGGCACGGCAATAAGTTTGACTAAATTTCCTCTCCCATTAATCTGAGGTGAAGACTGCTAAAACATACTTCAACATGTGTATGTAAAAATGCTGTTTTTGCATGCCACTAAGGAAGTCCTTTTCTTTCTTCTTTTCTTGCAGTGTATCTTGCACATCTTCTTTACACACCTTTTAAAAACAGTGTCTGTTTAGGAAATATAAAAACAAAGTGAACCAAGTATTACGGCCATTGCACTTGGAGCAATTATGCACATTGAAAAAAAAAAACTGCCTCAACACTTTGGGTATCTGCTAACTGCTGCTTTTACTGTTCCTTTATCTTCTGCTGCATTCTGCAGTCTGTTGTTAGTAGCTGTTGCTGGTAGCCGCAGTCACACTGTGCTGTTTTGTAAGATGATGTTCGTCATTTGGCCACAGTTATCGGCCTTTTGTCTGTGATTGTGCAGTGGATTGTAAGGGTGACATATCAACACATTAACTTTGAGGACAAAATGATCACTAGTAAATGTCATTATTTAGTTCGCTTGTTATTGGCCATAATTTTAGAACTTATCAATTCACGTATTTAATGATGGAAAGTATGACATTTTGACAAGATATTGCAATGAGCTGGTATGTATCCACCATACCATCAGCTTTTCTGGGAATTTTTTTGTTTACGCTATTCTTTGGGAAATTAGTCACAATATCTATGTGCTGTAGGTCAGTGTATATTGAAACATTTCCATTATATATTCAGTAAAGAATAATTAAAAACATGATATATTTTGAGTTTCACATGGCATGGAAAATAATGCTTCTTTCAGTTGTTTCCATTCACAATATAGTTTTTTTTTTTCTAACATTGTTACAAATTAGAATGTAATAAAGCACATCCTCATGGTGAAATCACAAATGTGTGTTTTCACTTAGTTCTAAAGCATTTTCGCAACTATATATTTCTCTTTTTGCTCCTTGGAGGCAGTGGCATCATTGGGACTCACTGTCACTGCTCTCAATGGCTTTGTTTTCTGCATAAACAAGCACGTTTTTGAGGCCACAAAGACTCCACTTTTCGCAGCACACAAAGACAATCAGAAACTTAGCAACTTGCTGTTGACCATTGCACATCATTTAACATCTGCACAGAAAGTCAGGGACAGTGAAATCAAGCTCTCACAGACAGAGTAATGAATGTTGCTTTTGTGACTAGAACGACCGTTCACGCTGCAGTTTGGTATCAGCTGCTATCATCCAAAAAAAAGGTCATTATCATTAAATCAAACACATATTTTTTTCTGCTTTTGAGCAAATGACTGATTCCAGTAATTTCAAGGATTTGCCATATTTGCCAATTTCCTGAAACACGATGTCACAAAATGTACTTTGAGACTTTTTGGACTGAGCATGACTTTGGTTTTTCTACTGTTTCTCACAGTCATAATGAATATGCTCATGACATCGGAGCTTGGAGTCACTGGAAATCGCTGTGGGAATGGGGCAAAACGCAGCTTTTCTGAAATGCTGCTACTGTGACTGTGCACCACACAGTAGTAAATAGTTCTTCTGCACACGTGGATGGACAGAAACAATGTTTGCTTCCAGAGTGGCATGACTTTCAGTCCATTTTGTCCTGGGACTCGGTAGTTTTAAAGCTGACAGTCGCCTGTAATGGAAATCCAACTTTTTCATCTCTCCATACAGATGTCTGTTCACTTACCATTGTTAATATTTATGTTGTCTTATTATCTGCATATGTGTGTGTAGCTGCACTATAAAAACAACCCACAGCACCAACTAGTGGCTCAACATGAAAACTCAATCATTTTCAGTGTTTCTGCCACTTCTGTGTAAACGGACATCATTTTCAAAATGTCCTGTGAACGCAAAACATTTCTGAAACAAAAAGGTAAAAATGATACATTTTCCTTTGTGGATTCAAGTGCAATTATAATTTTTAAGAACAAATATGAGAGAATCAGAAAAAAATCGGTGTGGAAGAGTCCAAACTGTTCTGAATTTAGATCCCAGTTTGTATGTAGTAAGTGTCATGCACCCAGGAACTGAATAACACATTTTAAATGTGTAATTTGACGACATATCGCTCTCCCCAAAAATACGTTTCCGAGAATATTTGAGATGCGGATGATATCACCAGGATTTCTCAGACTTGACAAAGCTCCCCAAGAGCTGCAGAACATATTACATAACAGTTGCCTCTCCATGAATCCCTTTGATGTGTGCAGTCAGCAGAGAACCTCTTTAAACTTTAGAACTGATTGTAAAAATCTTTAGCATGTGTTATCAAAAGGATTCATTCACAGGTCTCTATGATTAATTTAAAGGCTGCGTTGCTGGTGCAAAAGTTCTTGTTTTTTGTAATAAAGTTATTAATGTGGATGTTAGCTGCCATACTCCAAAGCCAATGTCTGATTAAATTACCTACTCCATTTTAGATATGTAAAGACACTGATCTCAAAATGTGATGCATTTGCTGTCATGTTTTTAGTTTCATTTTTCTTTTTTTCTTATATTGGCGTGAGTTGCACTTTCCTTGACGTTACTTATTTTTGAAAACACTTTCTGCACTCAGCTGCCGTTCACATGTTGTAGGGATTTTTGTTCTCAAAGGGAACACGAATGTTGGAAATGTGTCCAGCATGGCTGACATTTGTGACTGTTACCAAAGCCGTGTGTTATAGCCTCTTTTGGATTTGATCTAATGAATGGATCCCTTCAGAGCTCTTGTTGTGCTCCACAGCTGCACTGCTGGTGTAATAAACTTAATGCAGCAGTAAATCCTGTTATGATCCTTTTGAACAGTTTGCCCATCGCTCCAGTGACGGAAAAGTAAAAGAAAATTTGGAAGACGAAATCTCTGTGTGCCGATTAATCCTCCTTTCTCTGTGATCTCCTGCTTTTACTTTTACATCTGAATCATTTCTGCTCTTTTCCTACTGTAACCGATGCGGCGCCATCGCAGCAAACGATTTTTTTCAGCACCTCCGCGAGGTCCACTTATGTTTGTGTTGGTTAGTAGCTAAAGTGAGTGTGCCTGCAGTTTATCGGCCCACCGGGTCAAATTGTGGCCTGTTGTTGGCATAGGGAAGTCTGTGAGCCATTGATTCCCCCCCGGGTCCCCTGTGGAACGGATGCAGTGCGGCAGTGAAAATTGAAACAGGAGTCGGCTACCTCTCATAATTCCATGACAGCGAAATGAAACGCTATCTCAAGAAAGTAATCAGACTCTCAAATTACCTTTCTTGGAGGAAGGAGGACTGGGAGGAGGGGGCGGCATTGTTTGCAGATCAGCAGAACGATCCTGGCTCTGTCCCTTTTGTGTCACCGCATTTCTGCCTCTCGCTCGCCGCCGTAATGAGTGGCAGAGTGGCGATGTTGTGTTGATTTGTTGCATGGTTGCCCAAATGGAACCTGGATGGAATGTGTCTGTCATTGGGGCGTCACTTAGATAGAAACACCTGTGATGCCCTGGGACAGCTAACTGCTCCATCAGGAGCGGGTTCCCGCCTGAGCCATCAGGCACACAACCAGCTCGCTCCACTGCAACACACACACACACACACACACACACACACACACACACACACACAATACAGCTGCGCAATCGACTGCACCAACGCTAAAGCTAAAATACAAAATACACTTTGTAGGGACAAACCTGCACTGTCATTTGTGCAGATTTTCTCATCATCAGATCGCTCCACTCGCACAGCAAACCTGTGGTGTGTTGATGCGTGGATGCTGAATACTATCCTCTGCATGAAATAACCCAAATTACACATCGCTGCCAGTCTTACGGAACAATGCAGTCAATCATGTTCCAGTTTCTTAGGCATCCTATGTGGAGTTAAGCCTTTAAAATGGTTTTGCACCCGTTTGGAATTGTGCTGTGTCTTGAGAGTTAAACAGATTATAATTGTAGACGTTGATGCAGTAGAGAAACAGAAGGTATCATTATAGACACATCAGCCACAAAGCAACACAGTTCCCACTGGTTTCATGATATTATAGGTATACATATGTTTACTTTGCTTTTGAAAAGTGAAGTCAACATGTCCCTTCCTATAAATTCAAGACGCCTGTCAAGAAGCATTTTTTGCAGTTATTAACTCTCAGAGCTTTTGGGTTCATTTTTTATAGGTGTTTCATGTTCATACTTTCAGTTTCCCAAAAAACACATTATTTCATTACGTTATTTCTCAGTGCACTTGTCATGTTTCATCCAGTTGAGACTAACTGTGTTGTGATTGCTACGTTTGGTGCAATCTAATTGTAAATTGTAGAGGGAGTATTTCTGAGCGCAGGTCAAAGAATCACAGGTGAGTTTGGTAAACCTGATATTATCTGGTGAAAAGAAAAAAAAAATGTCATCCAACATGCACTTTTTTGCTTTTCAAATTTTGTCAGAAACCACTGAATGACAGTAAGTGCTCCTTTAAGACCATTCAAGTGTTTTCTAGTTTGCTCTGACAGCATTGGAGAAGAATCCATCAAGTAATACACCTTAAACCTTTTAGAACAGGGGTGGGGAATCCTGGTCCTGGAGGGCCGTAGACCTGCATGTTTTCCATGTCTCCCTGCTTCAACACAGCTGATTGCAATAAGGCTCGTTATCTGGCTTTCTGCTGGACTTGGCCATGAATCTTGATTCGATTCAGGTGTGTTGAAGCAGGGAGACATGGAAAACATGCAGGTCTGCGGCCCTCCAGGACCAGGATTCCCCACCCCTGTTTTAGAAGAAACATTTCTTGATCCTTTTGCGAATGCTTGGTCACAACATGATTGCACCCTTTTAAACATGAAGTCATGACCATTTTTAAGTCATAGATCTTTCAATAAGATTTCATCATGTGAACCAGTTCATGTGGGATTCAGCTAAATATGAAGATGTAGAGAGATACGCACTGCTTTATGTCTAAATGAAGAAACCACCTTCTGATAATCATGGTCTGACTTCACACAGCAAGTTGTTTGTAGCGACTGCAGCGTTGTGCAGCTGTTTTATATTTAATTTAAGCCACCCGTAATAATAAGGCCATAGAACAGCGGCCCAACAATTACTCTTAATTGGATTGCAGCGAGATCTAAAAATATAACAGACTTTGCCGCACGCTCGATATTTGACTGCATTGTACTTCTGAGTTTTAACCAGATAGGTCAGGAATAATCAACCTTTTAAAGACACATTATTTCAAAGTTACACAGTAATATGAAGAGCTGCTTAACTATAAACTTTCTGAATAATTAATGTTTTTAATCATGTGTTTGTAAAGACAATTCTCACCAAACTAATTTGAATCAAAGAAGAAAGTTGCTTTTCATCACCAAACTTCAGCAGCTTGAGATACAGCATGATTATTTTATCAAAATCTACATGTTCTGCCACACTTGTCAGTGCAATGACCGCCGCGTTCATGATGTCGATAAAAATACTAGAAAGCAAAAAAAAAAAAAAAAGTAAGCGTAATATTCATACACTACTCCCTATGGTGATGCACAGATATTGCAGCCTGCTAGATATGGGAAATTGAAGTCATCTTATCAATTTTACATCCATAAAATCAGAATTAATCCTGTCAGTCTGGGCATAAAATGGTTGTCTTGCAGTATGTAGGAAGGTTGTCCAGTATTTTATGTTACTTTGGAAACACATCTTGTAAAACTCAATCCACTGTCCAGGTTCTCTCACACAACCAGCTGAAAACACGCTGATACAACACCGCAATATGCCAGCACTTAACAGATGCACGCGCACGCACACGTGCACGCTGGACGAGGGGCGTTATTTGCAGGTTGCTTGTTTCAGTGGCAGCTTTGTGTCCTTGTCACTGGCTCCCAGGGGCACTCCGGAGAGAAGGAGGGGAGCTGTTAACAGTTTGATCAATGGAAGAGAGAGGGGGAACATGCACGCGCGCGCACGGACGCACGCACGTACACAGATTTCTGGAATCCATCACTGTGAATAAAGGTGGAAAATGAAGTGAAAATTCCAACCCAGTGACCAAATTCCCTCCTGTCTCCACAAAAAAGTGACAGTGAAATTTTGATGGAGGCTTTTATTTACTGTGGCTTATAGACTGTTGGGAGTGTGTTCTGCTGTAGTGTGTATCAGAGCTGCTGAAATACAAGAAAGATGTGTAAACGAGGTTTTGTTTTGTTTGTAATGTTAATACATTTAATAGTCCGAAGAAAAAGAATGGCATTTTTGTTAAAGCTTTGTTGGAGATTATGTCCATCCATATTCTATTTTGTTTGATTCAGTCGGGGGCTGTTAACGATTAGTTGACGTCATGCTAATCATGTTATTGTTGTTGTAAATTGCTGCATGATAAAATCGCAGCAGCTGCTTCCTGCTCATGTGTCACTACAGTTCACTACAGGAAGTGCCGCATGTAAACAGAGAAGAAGAACGCATCAATTATAATGGAGCAAATAATGGAGAAGTTCAATACTCAATACGCTGCAAGAATGACGTCGGTGGTCAGTGGTACGGCTGATGCATGCCATGAGGTTAATTTGTGCAGAAGTGAGCTAAGGAGGAATAAAGAGCTGCTGTGGACGGAAGAAAATAGCTAATAATGAGTGAAAGTGAGCAGCGAAGTGGTGATGGAGAACTCCTGTTGTAAAAATACGAGCGTTAAGCACGTTAAATGCAAACTGTGAAACTCAACTTTCATTCCGGCCATGCACCAACACCTTGAATGCCGGCTGATGATCAACTCCAGGACCCCGTGACCCTGATAAAACTCTGAATGGATAGAATGTTGAAGCAGTTCAGCATGATGGGTGGCGGTCATGAGAGGTCATTTAGCTCGTCTGACATGACTGTGTGGGGTGATGTAAAAAATATCTACTTTCAAAGATCAGTTTCTATGACACCGAGAATCATATTTGCTTCGCTGAGGTGTCCTTGAAAAGGTACGGTATCCTTATCCACTTCAAAAGGTTTTTCTATAGCTTCTTCCCTTATGGAGATCAATAATGTATCATGTGAATCATTAGTTCACACACAAGGGCAGAGATCACTCAGTTCTTGTAATGTATACGCCTCTGAAAGTGCTGGAACGGTCCGTCCTCCACACGCTGACAGACGATCTCATTTTTTCTCTCTCATTTTTTTTTTTTTTTTTTTTTTGCTGATATTTCAGGATACTGAACTGCACTGCGAGAACATACAGGGTACTGAGTACTTTGCTCAAGGGCACTTGAACCATTGATGGTGGAGGTGAGGTTGGAGATTAGTCAGGAGCTTTTTCCCCCTCGGGAGAATATCCACGTTGGCAAGCTCATCCCACAGACCATATTTTACATTTCGAGGTCAAGGGCAGGCTTTCTGTGTGAATGTAAAGCAGTGAGTTAAGCTTCTCGGGATGAATGGCAGGAAAAACTGTCATATCATCTTGTGCACCATAACCACAAGACACACTCCTTTTCATTCTCTATTAACCTCGGCAGACTAGCTCAGTGTAGCTTCTCGCGGCGCGGCCGGCGCGTGGCTAGTGGCGCCGGCGGCGTGGCGTCCGGGTGCACATGAGCGCTAATCGCTGTTCAGGGCACAGACCCAGCTCGCTGGCTATGACACCCAGGGTGAGGTGAATCCTATCAGTCCCCAGCAGATCCCGTGGCCTTCCTCTTTTTACTGCCACTGTTCTGTATAGCCGGGTTTTCATCCGCAGGGTCAACAAAGCCCCAACGAGCGCGTATTAGCTATATGGCTAAGCTTCACGGCACTGTTTCATCAAAAGGTTTTTTTTTTTTTTTTTTAAACAGCGGCCGTTTGTTCAGGCAAACAGTCCAGTATGTTTCCTGTATATTTGTTTTAGGAAACGACTGCTGGCTTAACTGCACAAATGACAAGTGCACTTCAAATATAAACCTGTGAAAGCTTGACAGACAGAGTCACCTCTGCCAGAGCTTTCCTCCACTTTTGATTGAGCGAGCCTGAAGTGGTCAAACTGTAGGCAATCTTTGCTTTTCCGTCCCTCGTTTTTTTTTTTTCTTCTTTTTCCTCCCTCTTCCTCTTTCTGTCTCTCAAACAGCACCCTTAGCCGTGCTTGGTGTGATTAATGGCAGCCATTCATTAACTTGATCAACCACTTTAGCAGAGATTATTAATCAGATGCTTATTTAAATGTCACCACTGAGCAGCTGAGAGGAAATGAGGCCACTGGGAAATTGAGTTCTTCTGTGTGGGCTGCATGTCTGCGTATGTGCGTGCGTCTGCATGCTGCATGCCCAGGTTCTGGATTATTGCCCTGCACGGGTAATGAAAAGCTCGTTCCTACGTCGTGGTATAAATGTATGATGAAGCTTCAAAAGTACTGAAGGGATATGAAGCAATGAAGCTGCGTGTTTAGGTACAATTGAGACGTATTGAGTCTCATTAAAAGAACATTTTGCTGCGTCTGTATTATGAAGAACAGCACTACGAGATTGCACAGCTTAATATTAGGGTCGGTTAGTGTTTATTCATTAGAACTACACATTATCATTAAACATTTGATACGTGATAATGTTTTAGCATTGCATTATAGATTAAAAAAAAAGATATTGTATTTGTGCTGTTTTTCATAATTACCGTACCTCTTTTCTTTCCACCAGCTTTGACTGAGCTGGTGTGTGTGTTTTGTTCCATCCATCACATTGGTTTTCATACTCCTGACTTCTGCCCTGTGGCCACCAGGTATGAAATAATTACGACTGTCAAAAGATTCAATTATTTCATTTGGCTGATGGCACAATTTCAATTGCAACAAATCACAATCAATCAAAATTTTGTGATTTGTAATTTGCAGATAATGAATGCAGAGTGTAAGGAAACATAATTTACTGCAGTTTACTCATTTATTCTAATTGTGTGTAACTACAGGTATAAATAATGTAAAACATGTAGAACTATAACTGTGTGATACATATCAAGCAACCCTGTTTTTCATCATGACTTAGACAGAAATGAAATCATAAATACATTCCTGTGTCGCTGTCAGAGTGTTTCCCATGTTTTAGAAGAATGCTAGCACAGTTGGGCTGGCATTTACGAACTGTGGGTGTTTGCTTCAGAGGGCATACACTCCAAACTGTATGTATTTGCGCACGTCCTTTTTTGTTCTACAGGCTTGGTGCTTGAGCACATTCGGTTTGAAATACAATACTGAACGCTACATTTCACTGCCAAGCCGCTGCTTAAATCCGGGAAAGACTGTGTCTGTATAGAAACTACTGCGTGGGAGGTGTAAGTCTTGCCTTTTGCAAGGGTCCGAAGTTGAATAGTTCAAAAGTAACATGAAGTCGGGCACAATCATCGTATGTGACATCTTGTGAAAGGCACTTCAGTCACAGCCGGAGCTCTTAAACCCACAGACATCATCACACACTTTGTATCCTCTCCTGCTGATGCTTTTCCAGTCTTTTGCTGCAGATGCTCTGAGCTCTTACTTGCTGTGGGGGTCCCTGTTCTTTCAGTCTGGTGCTCTGCAAGAGAAATGCAACTCAAATGGCTTGAGATGTGGGGGCTGACAAAGCCAGCAGAGGATATTTCCCCTCTTCAACCCCAAAGAGCTTCCTTGTTTGCCTCGTTTTGCTTTCCATATTTGGAATTGTCGTCTTTCTGAATGGTTTAGTTCAGATGGATTCGGCTGAGGCTGAGAACCCAAAGAGCAGTATATTTATCATCAGTTTCAAGTATTTGCAATGCAGGTACACTTATTTCTGGTCCTAAATAAAGCTCAGCTTACCTGTCTAAGGTCTGCCAGTTGGTTTCTGCATGCTGGTAGAGTTTTTTTTATTTTGTGGTCCTCGGAAAGCAGCATTTTGTCAAACTCGATAAGACTGCTGAAAAGTGTGCACCTCTCATGAGAGTGTGTGCAGTGGAACATTCACTGACTCTCACAACGGCTTAATGACTCAAACTGAAACAATACGCGCCACCGTTTAACTTCCAACTAAATTATGTATCTTAAGCTGATCGTAATGAATGAATCAGTCATTACACTGACCCAAACAGCTCAGTTAATGTGCCATAGCAATAATAAAGTAATTCAAGCTATCTGCAAACTATTAGAACATTTTGAGCGAGACCAGTGAAAGAAGCACAAGTTACTTTGATTTTTGGTAAGTGTTAAAATTAATCCACTACTTCTAATAGGGTTGCCAGTTCTCAAGCACTGACCATGACACACATTTGATTAACGTAGTCAAATGTCTGTTTTTGTGTGGCTTTTTTTATCACTAGTTGCTGCTCTATGTTGAATTTCATGTTGGGTGTTTTAACTACCGTTGAAAATTATGATGATCATTTCATGCTGTAAAACCATCAGTATCATACCTATCACACACACAATTTCACATTATTGCCTGAATTATATTGCTTTAATCTTCGAAACTGTGCGTGCTTGCTTGCTTGATTGCATATCATATGGTGAGACTCTTCCCATTTTAACGTTACAGCATTACTAGGATTCAAATAACCTTTTGTTTCCATTTTTGAACTGTGATAAAGGCATGCGTCCATGCACAGTTGATTTATACTCTGCATTTCAGCATATAAGGCCAATTAGATGTCCTGCTTCACTAGATGACCACCTACAGGTCACAGCTCCTGTGAATTAGGGTCAAAAGAAAGACCAGTGTTATTGAGAAGAACAAATATGTAAGAAAATCATCCCACTTTGTGGAAATTTACTGAACGATAAGAGAGTGTGTGCCTCTATGAGGAGCTGCTCGACATTAAGCTTGCTTCGGCAAACGCATCTAAAAGCCACGTTGAACGCAATGGCTCATTTAATTTAAAACTTTAGATCTTGGTGCACAGTGGTGTGAACTCATACGTGTGTGTTTATCTGTATTGAAACAACACGCAGTGATGCTTCTGAAGTTTTATGCCCTCGGTGCAATAAAGCGTGATTGGTATGGTTGATCCCAGGCTACCGTTGTATAAATAACAGGGTTAAGTTATTGGCGTGGAAAGAGTACACTTGAGTCTTTATACAGTTCATCAATCATTTTATCAATCCATGTAAAAGATTGGATCGATGAATCAGGCCGGACAGTAAAGGAGAGGATGTGATGGATGATGAGAGGAGCGGGACCCACCTGATTGAAATTCTGCAGCTGGAGTCTGAAAAGGTCAAGGGTTGCACACGAGGCATTTACAGGCGTTGCAGCCTCTTAGGGGGACCTTTGTTGCCATGTTGGCCTGTATCAGATGTGCTTGAGGGTGCTTGTGCATGTGCGTATGCGTATGTGTGTGTTCATGCACCTCCATGCATGCATTTTTTTCTTTGGCCTTGAGGTGTGTGTGAGTGTGTGTGGGTGGGGGGTGGGAGCAGAGTTCAAATAATAAATCTTTGGAGCAACTAGCATGTATGACCTGAAGGTCACCGTTTCATTAACTGTCTTCCACTTTGATTTTCTAATCCCTTATGCCTGGCCCGGGCGCGCCCGCCGAACTGCCCGCTGCGCTCACCTGAAGAGGTTTCCAAAGAGAACGTCGATATGAATAATGAGAAGAATGGCTTTTGTAAACACTGTAATTAGGAAAAACTTGAGGAATCATTTTTGAGTGCGGTTTGTAATCAAAGAAACAAATGGATGGCTTGTTTTTAATCTATGGACCCTGTGGTAATAATGAGAGGTAATCAGACAAATGAAGCAAGAGGTAGAATGAAAGTTTTAGTTAATGCGACACTGTAATGCAGATGAGATATAATACAAGGCTATTTTGATTTGGTAAGAATCATGTAATGTCTCTATTTTTCCATATTTAGTGTAAATATTTTTCACTACACCATCTCCCACTTCTACCTTTTGTCCCTTCAATACAGAAAGAAAACCCCTTAATATGTGGGAATTAATGATTGCTGAAGCCGGGATGTCAAATAATGCCATCAGATGAAGCTTGTTGAACTGTGTTTTACTTGGTCTTACTAGTTATTAGGACTTAGTAAATATCTAAAAGGGAGTTTGACTGTTGGCAGCAAAAAAAACCAAAAAAATTATTTGGGGATTTGTGATTTTAAACTTAATTAATTCTGGCATATCTAAACCAAAATCTAATTAACCAATGAAAAAAAAAATCTGTGTTAAATGTTATGAAAGATCTATAATGATTACGCCAGTAGTGGATCTTTTCTCACTCAAATGTGCAGCAACAAGCCTTCGAGGAACAACAGGAGTCATGTTGAAGCATTTGAAGCTTTGATTCACTATAGCAGGAAATAAATGGAGGAGCCGCAGTAAACACCCGCGTTCTTCTGAAAGAAAGCAAAGAAAGCTCATTTATTTTGCTGAAGTGGCGGGGTCCCTCTCCCAAACCTCTCCACATGGAAAGTGGTTCGAGTGGGTGGATTGTTTGAACTGTACAAGCAAAGCAATGCCTTTTTTCCCCAAAAGACAAAAAATAAATAAATAAATAAATAAAGAAGAAGAAGAAAAGTTGTTGACTACCACTTAGCTGTCCAAGGCCAGCGGAGCCACTTTTAAAATCGCATGGTATTCCCCATTCAGCCTTTTATAGATTGAATCATTCGAGTCATAGTTGAAAGCAACAATTAATCAGAAGGGAAGTGTAGTAAAAGCCTCAGGAGGAAGTCTTGAGTGCACTCTAAGCACGTCTCCTGGCTGCTCTTGTGTTCACATGAATGCTTTACCGTTCCGGACGGGGTTTAAAGCGCCAATGAGACCAGGTTTTTCTGCAGCCTTAGTAGATTTGTCACAAGTACTCAAACAGGTCTCTTGTTTTCTCTTTTTTTTTTTTTTACTCCTCTGAATCCCCGCGGAAACGAGCTGAAATTAGGCCAAGGATCTCTCCCCTTTGATTATAGGTTGCATCCTGCAGGTGTCATCATCAAACGCACTGAATGCCCCCACCCCGGCTCCATCATTCACTATTTCATTCACTTTTTTTTTTTTTTTTTTTTCTATTTCTGTTGAGGCTTTTTTCATTCATTGTAAAGTCACCCGGGAACAAGGTAACTGGGCCCTTATTTCCTGTGTCCGGTGTAAACACTCGCTGACTCATGTCTAGACTGAAAAATTAACGCATACACACAAGGGAAAAAAAAAAAAAAACAGTGACATTTAAGCAAGGTGTTCATGCTGCGCAATCAGACCTCATTTTCCTCATGGAGCTCAGTCAGCGGTCGCCATGTCTGGATCTGGCAGGGAACAATCAGATTTAATGTGAATCCTTTTTTTTTGTGTTTCCTATTTCCACTGGCTCTGTCCTCAAATGAATGCCGCCCGGAGATCACAGCTAACGGCGTATCTTTTGAAAGCGCGACTGCTTTTTTGGTGGAGGGGAATATAAAATGTGTGAATGGAATCAGCAGGAACGTATTTAATACAGTGGAGGGTTTTTCCACTTCAAAGGCAATGCTCTGTGTCACAGTGAGGTGACAAGGTGACACGAGGGGCCATTAAAGGTGACGGCTCGCATGAAAAAATAGTTTTCCTGTGGCTACCTCGAAGCCTTTCATTCAAATGTCCTTTTATGTGATCGATCTGTGAGACAGAACAGGTTTGAATGAGCTCATCGTAATGGACATTGTTGTCATTTAGCTATATATGTGAAATATTAAGATGTGATTGGTTCAAAGTCATATGGTTGTACACACACATACACACACACACACACACACACACACACACACACACACACACACACACACACACAAGCATAGCAGAAATGTTCAAGCGTCAATATCTGTCTTGTATGAAGTCATCTGAAGATTGATATACAATCTTTGGGGATAAGAAACGAGACTGTGATGTTGCACTAATGGGAGGGGGAAGCTCACCTCAGCGGGCCACGCTTGTTGATGTAATTTAATGCAATGTTATGCAGCTAAAACCACTTTTGCCTTGAGCTGACTTTGAAAACTTTATCTCATTCCTTCTTTATTGTATTTAACTGACAGAACGCATGGCCTTTGTTTGGATTTATAGTCATTATTTCCATGGTCTGAGTTTATAAGTTTGGTTAAGGATTACAGTTATAGTCCTCCAGTCGTCTGGTAAGATTCTGTAAAACCTCTGGATTGGACGTTTTTAGTGTTTTTGGGTTTCCATTTATCTCTGCTAATCCTCCTGCAGTTCTGTTTTGTTCCGACACTGCCACACGTATAAGACTTGAACTTGCGCTCGGAGGAGTTTTTACTCACATTTAATAGGTCAGTCCAAGAAACATTATCCCTGCTGTATTGTTTTTTGAGACTTACAGTGTCATCTGCACTGTCGGGAAACACTGGCACAACAGTGACCTTATCATGCCTGAATAATTGGACTGGCTGTCATGACTCCCAAAAACAGCAGCTGTCTTGCTTTTAAGCCATATCAGTAGCTGTCACGACTCCTTTGAACTGGGGAAATGTGTCTGGCGTTATTATGCAAAATGTAATTACACCAAATTACTGTAAAGCACAGCTGCAAATGTGACTGATTAAAATATTGAATGTACCCCATGAGAGCCTAAACTGCATGGGAGTTGACCCTGATTCTGCAAATTTGCTTGCAAATGGGTTTTGTGCCTGTAATTCAGGTCGATTAAATGTTTTGATGCAGCTGATGAAGACGGGGATTTGTGCTGAGTTCATTCAACTGCTACTCGATATAGATAAGATATATAGATTAGAAAAACTTGGAAGTGTCACTTTGCCATGGTTAGCCTTTAACTTAGCATACAGCACACCTCTTGACCCTTTTGTGAGCTCGATCTGGCACCGCCGTCTGCTCATTTGTAGCTTGAGGGACAGATGGCAACCCCGGGAGAGGATGTTGCATTTCTGGAAGGATGCAGTCCCAGTTGTCACCCTCCAGAGAGCGATTAGCACTCAGTTCTGCGATACCGAAGCCTGCATGGCATGCTAAAACACATCCCAAATGGTGGCAAGCCAACTGCATTTTGTCTTTGTGCTATGTTTGTGTACTTAAGTACTTCAGCTACCCTTCTGAATATCATTTAAACATATTTCAAAAACCTAAAACAGAAGAGCGATGATGACAAACTTCTACGGTTTGAGTCAGTGATCTTGGGGCATTGTGAAAGGCTCCAGCAGTAATGTATTCATGCACGAAGGTGCAGCACATATGAGCGTTTCTCTGAGCTCATACAATTTTCATGATTCTTCTTTCGCCAAACATGCCCCTTACTTACATCTGTGAATATGATTCTGATATGAGACTTGACACACAAAGAATAATCAGTGCAAATAGAAAAAGCTGACAAAAGTGGGGGTAAGTTTATGCTCCTCTATTGGGTTCATATATGTGTAAATTTGACTCTGAAAGAATCGGGGCCTCACCTGCCAGAGACCTCTCAGCTTTTCATATTTTAGCTGCAAATCGTGACTGATTTAACAGTGATCCCGTTACATTATTAACAGTGGATTTCCAATGCTTCCTCTCTTTCTCTCTACACTGGAATTCAGGGTTTCATGTCAAGTCCAGCATTTCTGTGAATATTTCAATGATGATATCACTTCTGATTGAAAAGAATGACATAAAATGTATCATCTTCACCACTGCTGATGATTAAATTGTTGTGTCCATGCTGAGAAACAGTTACAATAGCAGGATTCAGGACATTTTGGTTTTATTGTTTTTTTTCCTTTTCAGCATACAAAACTTAATGTTTTACTTTTTATAAGTTGAATTGGTACCGTTGTTTATGTGCATGTAGTGTCGTGGCTGGTGCTCACGCCTTTTAGCATTGAGGTTTTGGGTTTGATTCAGGACTGAGCCTTTCTGTGTGTACCTTGCATGTTCTTCCTGTGCATCTTTTTTTTTTTTTTTTTAAGGTAATCTAGTTTCCTTTTACAGTCCAAAAACACAGACTTGTCTATGGTTAACCCTTGCTCTGGAAAAACCAAAATTGCATCAAAACGCCACAAAATGGCTGTCTTCTAGTATGTGAGAAGCACTGGGCTTAGACATGTAGCCTTGACAACAGTTTATCTACTTTATTCACTACATTAATCTTCATCATTTTGACTTCTCATATCCTCCCACAGCTATAAATTCCCATTTTCTTCTTTTTTTCTTTAGTGTTGACACAAAAGCCTACTCACTGCTTAACGTTGTATTGATGGATTTCATTTGTGTGAAGCACGACTGTCTCGAACTTCTTCATCACTGTTATTTCTTTTTATTGAGTGGACATTTGAGTTTCCTGGATGTGGAGAGTAATTTCTCCTACAGATACTAAACATCTATTGGGATTTAAATTGTGAGATTAATAAGGGGGTTTGAGGATTCTGTAGCACAGAGGTCTTCAAAAAGTTCAGTATTTATGCATAATTAGAGGTTTTCTGTGAAAAATCTCCCATTCAGGAGCTTTTGACCTTTGGCCACCAGTTTTAGTCTACTGGCGCCAAAGAAAACAGAGCAGATGTACTTTCATAAATGCAAAGCTGATTCAGGAGAGATGTGTGGTCTCTGTAGGAGGTTCTTCAGCACATTGTTGCACCTGCTTGTTTCTGCCTCTGTGAGGAATCTGATTTTGTAATCATGCATTAAAAATGAATGCCCCACCCCGCCCCTCTTCTGCTCTCTCCTCAGATCCAGACTTTGCAGACTTGGGAGTACCCCCACCTCTGCCCTGTAGGTACACTCCCTCACTGTTTCTGTGTGTATCCTCCTTTCTATCTCTCTGTCTCGCTTATTTTTACATTCACTAATTTTCCCTCCGCTGTTGTTTGTCTCACTTAAGCCTATTTATCCTTTTTCTGTCCAGTTACTTCATGCATTAGCTCTGTAATGTCTGGAAGTGTGTACCTGTGATCTTTAGAAGTTCACATTTGTTTCCTTGAAGTGCACGTGTGCTTACATCGGCGTGCATGCAAATGTCTGTGTGTGTTCATGCCTGTGCGTGTGTTTCAGCCTGTCAGTATGAGATGGTTGGTCCAGAAGGTATCGTTGAGTCTCATCAGATCACCAGAGACGGGAAGGCTGGCGCCGCCGAGGCCGTGGACTGTAAATGGTACATCCGCGCTCCGCCGCACTCCAAGGTTAGTGACATAAAGCCGCGCTCGCTTTCAACTGCGGATCTGATTTAAAGTCAAATTCTGAAATGTCACATGATGTGGAGAAAAAAAAAAAAAAAAAAGGAAATGAAATCATGTTCCTATCATTTTATTGGATGGCAGCACAACACATCAAAGCACTGTTGTTAAACTGACAAATACTGTTACGTCTTCATTACTATTCCTTGTGAAATGTTCAGCATCTATTCAGATATCAAGGATTTTTTTTTCCCCTCTCTTAATGAGCTGCTCCCATTCAGTAATTCTCCTCTCATAAAGCCAGATCAGAGGTTGCATCAGGAGGCTTTGATATTACATATAGGTTTGTCTGCGGCTGTCAGCAGTATCCTGATGTGAGCGGCGTGGCTGTGGGGTGACTTGTTCCCCCGCCAGGGTCAGACAGATAGGCAGGAGGGTTCACTTGGGGTCAGGGCCATTTTTTTTTAATCAGCGCGCCGGTTGCCAGGAGGGCTGGGGGATGGAAGGAGAAGCACAGCGGTGTCAGGAAGGGTAGACTGGACAGAGAGGAGCGGCGCTGATGAAATGGTGTTGCCATGCATTTTAACCCTGAGGTGTGTAACAGCCCGTATTTGTTTTCATCTGCCAAAGTTCTGCACACAGCCCGCTTTTACGCATTTACATATGAAGACACTTTTCTCTCTAAACATTTGTGCACCGCAGACACGCTGCCTTATCTACCGGAGCTACCTGCGCTGCATTAATGCTATGGAATTAAAGGTTTCCTGGGGAAAAGCGCAGCGGTGCAGGGAAGAGCCACATTTTACAGATGCCACATCCTCTGGTGTGAGTCCATATGGCGTGATTCTATTGGCACATATAAAGTCCAGTCCATGACGGCAGTAAATCTGCTGCTCAAACAGTGCGCGCCCTTTTTTTTTTTTTTTGTCCGGGTACATTTGCAGGGGGTTGATTTAATGGAACGACACTACATTTCTACTTTGACTTTTATGGCTACGACAATTCTTGCAAGGACAGGGAGTATTATGAGGTCTGCATTTTAAGGCAGTTGAAAGGTTTATTCACATTTAGCATATTGTACCTGTGAGCGGTGAGGTTAAAGGGACAAGTGTTTCGTGTTACGACACCTTTTGAATGTTCTTATTGCTGCTCTCATCTTTCGTTCGGGCCTTTCGCGATACCTGATCGGATAATACCATGTAGCTTTTTCCAGCGGGGTTTGCATTTTTATAAATGCATGTAACATTTTGCTTTTCCACAGAGTGAAATAAACCAGCCTTACTATGTCACTATTTGTTTCTCTAATTCGATGCTTGTTGCAGTTGGGCGATGTTATTCTTCGCCTTTTGTGGCCACTGCAGAGATCCTTTTAGAGTTACACAGTGCACATTAGGGAAGCTATTAAGCGGCGGCCATCCCTGATGAAAACTGTGATTAGGCTCATAGTATTTTTCACACTGGTTTTTCATACTGAGCTGCAGGCTGTTGCACTGTACACACACACACACACACACACACCCTGGCTCGCGATATGACTGGCTGATAGCATTGGTTGCGAGTGTGATTCATGAACACAGCAGTCGCTCTTATCTGGAATATTCTTCGAGTTGCGTATTCCCTGCTAATGCCATTGCTTACATCTGAAAATGACCTTCACAAAATGCAGCTTTACAATCCCAAACTAAAAGAGCTCATCTTTGTCTTAACAGCACATATGAGGAGCTTTTTTTTCCACTGAAACTGGCCCCAGATGAATGTTATGATGTTGATGTTGGTATGACTGCAGACCAAAGACAGCCTGAACCATAACCTGCAGTTTATCTCATTTGTTTTCTTTCTTCTTATCTAGTTTTTGTGCAGTGACCTTGAACGTCCTGAAAGGTGCTTTTAAATAAAATGCATTAGGAAAAGTCAGTTTTGTGTCTCTCCACGTGTGTGGTGAAGGAAGGGTGTGTGTGCATGAATGAGCTGCAGCGCAAAGCAAGCCAGCCTGGCAGTATGATGTATTTTACTTGGATTGAATGAGTGTCAGATTCCGCCCCGCAGAAGTGCCTCACGGCGCAAGTTTTGGGCCAAAGGCTGACAATCATTGGCACTGATGGACAGGGCAGCAAATAAAAATTTCAGCACAAATCTATCTTCACAGACATCCAGTCCTGAAGCTCACACTCAGTTACACATGAAATATATAAAACTTACAGTATCTCTATTTATCTGCTTTCGTTTGTCACTCTCAGACAGTTTTCTGAAACACATGCGTGCATGCTAATGTTTCTGCAGCAAACACACGTAAGATGGAGAGAATGCCTCTGCCGCTCAACTATTATTGTGTATGTGCATGCTTGAGGTTGCACTGTATGCAGGGCAGGGCAGGGCGTTCATTTCCCTGTGCTGATACAGTGCTGCACTGTACCCAATGTGCCAGAAACAGCAGAGAGATAATGACATCCTATACCGGAGGCTCTAATTAGACTGCACCGGAGCACTCCAGAGAAAAGGGGGGGGGGGGGGGGGGGGGGGGGTACATAGGAGGAGGAAGAGAAAGAAAACGAGGGGATGGGGGGGAAGATATACTTAATAATGCATTTTATCAAGCATCTAAATGTATAGAGACTGAGTTTAGGGGTGAAGAGGCAGATGGCAGAGAGAGGGATGGTGTTAAAGGTAAGGGAAGGGGAGACTGAGTGAAAAGCATACCTGCAAGGCGAGCAATAATGGCCATGTGTTGTTGCCAGAAGTGACAGCACTGCACCAATTTTAATGCCGTGATGCTATCACTTCACAACAGTCATTTTTTTATTTATTTATTTTTTTTGAAATTTCAGCTTCAACCACGGCTCGATTTTAGAGAAATTACCTTTGGAGAAAAAAAAACATAATTAATTGGATTATACTGGCATCAAAAATAATTTTAAATAAATCACTGCGCAATCAGTGTCCATCCAGGAAGAAGCTTCACCTTTCAGATGCTCATGGTTGTGCAAAATAAAATTAACTAGCAGTAATAATGGGCAATAAAGAGACGTGTGGCTCTAAGTTTACAACGCTGTCAGCGGTCGTCTTTATTTTCGAAAGTCTTTTTCTTGGTGGTGCTTTTTTTTGGGGGGGACAGCTGTCCAGATTCAGGTGACGGGAGGATTATTTCTAGTTGCCTCATCAGTTACTGTGTCTTCTACAGACTATTTGTGTCCTGTCTGTTTTACACAGCCTGGATTTTTTTTTTTTTTCTTCTTCTTCTCCCACCACACCTGCCTCGCACTGTCTAACACCCTCCGCATCTTTTCATGAGGATAATGGTCAAAATATAGACATTCATTCTAACTGTAATGAACAGCAAGCACTCTTACGGGCACCTTTTAGCTATGGAGAGAACATATTCTTCCTCGGTCAGTGATGGATTCTGTGCCATTATTGGGCTGCTGCAATCAATGAAGAGGCAGCCTATTTTCCTGCTGGAGCCAATCTCTCACCTTACAAATTGGTGATTGTATCTATCTGATCCATTGCCGTCATTTCGCTTTGTGATGCTATCTCTGCTCTGATTCTTTTTTTTTTGTCATTGGTCAGTTAGAATCCACCTAAAAGAGCTGCGGGTGGGGGGAGAAAAAAACAACATCAGAGGCTTTTATTTGTTTATTTGTCAGTTTCTGGTGTGTGTTTGTCACATAACGAGGCCTTTTTGTTCACCTTCCTGTCAGCACAGACAATAACCACATCTGTCAGACAATGATTTAGTGCATGTAACAGCTTGATCAAAGATATTACGACCAGGAAGAATGTCAATTTTCATTTCTCGATGTGCAATCTCAGCTGGATGCACAGCAATGAAAAGGTAACGACTGCAGCCAGCCCTCTGATAGCGAAAAAACAAAAGATCCAAGCCTGTGAGGTTGTTATTTTTTTTTTTTTTACAGCACGTAAACATGTATGTAGCAAATGTGCTGGTTTTGCTTTTCTTTTTCATCACCGTCAGCTTTAAGAAGACCGTACGTGGCGTGGACATCACACAGAAATAGAAACACAGCCCAACTCTGTTTCAAGATTTCTGTTTGGCAGTCTTGTTATAAAAAGAGGGAAAGTTACAGGAAAAAGGTTCAGATAAAATGTGGAAACATTGTCTTTAGTGTTCTTTGGTGCCATCCGATGAAAAGAAAAAGTTAAGTGGGGCATCAGAGATCAGGGACGGAATCCTCGTCTTCTGTTGTCAAAACTGTATTTGCACCATGTAATGAAACAATAAGGTAATAATGGTGGCAAATAACATAATATCTGAAAATAATGTAATGATTTTGGCCATTTTGAATGGAATAAAGCCAACCAGGCCAATAATCAGATGTTCGAGTCACTGTTTTAATAACATTACTGTGTTACTTAGTTCTCATATCTCCATCTTGACAGTGTTGTGTTGGTCCAGATGTGAACATTATGCAGTTAAATAACAACAGACATTAACTTGCCTTTACAATTTGTTTTCCCCTGACTGATATAACTTTTATTGGTTACAAACGGCTACATTCGGTGCATCCTTAGAGCTGTGGGTAGAAAAAATTAATGTCTAATTTTCCTAATGCTTGCTGACGATGAATGACTGGGCAAAGTCTCCTAATTAACATGCTGATTTGGTGCTTTTTCTAATTATTTGCCTCTTGAATTCTGAAATAAATGGAGACACATTTGGCTTGGAGAACATAACCGTAACCTTAACCTTGATCACAACCTTAACAAATCAACATTTGGTTTGACATTTTTGGCAATTTGTCACATGGAAAGGAGCCATCATCCTCCCGTTAGACCTATTTGTGCTTCGTAAAAAACTGAAATGACTGGGAATTTATTGTTGTTTTACTACAGTGTCAAATGATCTTCGTCTCAGAACACTGACTTCATATTTAAATGCAGCGTTCTGGAAATGTGTCTATTTAAATATACCTCCAGAGATTAAACCACTGATGTCCATATAAGTCTGTGCACTCCATGCATGCACACGTATCTTTGTGTTCTACATAAAGACAGTATGAAGCTTGAGCTTGACACGCCGCACTTCATCAGGACGACTTGTGCAGTTTAATATCGCATATTCGACGAGGAAAAGATCCCATTTGTTATAATGAAGTTAAATCATCATATCCAACAGAGTGGTTTGATATGATGATTTTTTTTTGTTTTTTTGTTTTTTTTTTAATCATAAGATTATTGACACCCATGTGAGACTTCCCAGAACTCCCCCCAGTTTGTTTCCCCCCCTACATCCATCTCAGTTGTCATGTTGGTGAAGCCGAGTTGACATTGCAAGGTCCATTATCCTGCTCCATCTGCAGCCTTCGTCTTCGGGCATTTAAAGCGTCACATTTCGCTGTCACAGTTCGGGAGCGGCCCGCTCATTAACCGTAATGATCGCGAGCGCTGTGCGCAGCCGACCAGAACCGTAGCTGTGATTGGATGATCCCCGCTTGATGAATGAATGACAGACAGCCGCGCGCGCGATCGGGAGGTGTAAAATAGCTACCGTGAGAAGTCAAGGTGGCTAGCAAGGTGGATATTTCACTCAACAAGGGACTGTTAGGATAATAATGTGGTTCATGAGTTTTATCTGTCCAAGTTTTCCTGATGATAACTTGGACATAAGGTAAGTCTCTTACACCCTGAATACATTTGCGGTCCATTGGTCTCAGAGTACATTTAATATCAAAGCAAGCCTGTGACATTTCTTCTCCCTTGAAAATTGAAAGCTGGTGGCAAAATATCCAAGGTCTCCTTAAAGTTTAACAAGGTTGTAGGTTTTAGTGTAATGCTTTATCTCAGCAGATATGGATAATGAGTTTAAAGCTAATAGACTCTGTCTGTCTTTGGGTCCTCATTTGATATGCGTGTGTAATGACTTTGTACTAGCTGCAGTCTGTCAGTCTTATTTTATTACTGAACTGCTGGGATAATGAGTAAGATGCACTGGCAATAATAGGAAGGAGCTGAAATCTCTCCACTCACTCGTTTCTCCCGTGTTTTGCGCACCTCCTGGTGCAGTTGTGTCCTTTGATTTTCACTGGATTTTTTTTCTCTCTCTTTTTCTCTCTTTCTTCCTCTCTGCCTGTGTGCTTTGGACAGATCTACTTGCGCTTTCTCGACTACGAGATGGCAAATTCCAACGAGTGCAAGCGGAACTTTGTGGCGGTGTACGATGGTGGCAGGTGTGACGTTTTACTATTATTCTGGCTTTTCTTTTCTGCAGGTATCACCACCCATACATTCTAGAATATCAACTGACAAGCAGTCGTAGCTGGTCCATGTCAGAAAAGACGTGGTACCGGTAAAAGTTTTAGACTGCTGTGAAAAACGCTGCAAATAAAATCGATATTTTCTGTGATTGCTATTTGATTTTGAAACTGCATTTTCCCACAGAGGATCACCTCCTTCCTGTGCTCTCTCTCCTCTACCTTCCTTTCTCACGTCTCCTGTCATTGCAGCTCCATGCTCAGCATCCTTTCCCATCTCAGCCTTGTCTTTCACATCCCAGTAAATTGTATAAAGGGTAATTTTCCACAATCCTCCAATTGAAGTGTCAAAGATTCAAAACCAACCTGTGAGACTCACAGATCACACCATTAAGATGACTTATTTTGCAAAGAGTAAAAAAACAACAGTAAACAATTTAATACAAAAATAAGAACTCATTGGAGGATGCTGTGTTTCAGTAAGGGTAAAAGGCAAAGTGCTAGCACTGAACAGTAGCTGCCTTATGCCTGCAAAATAGCATTAGCGTTAAGCCATGCTATGAAGGGTAGAGAAGCGAAAAACATACAGGCCGAATGCTGCAGAGGTCATGTTCCATAAGAAGTGAAAGGCTTTCGCCAACATTAAAGAGAAACACAGTGGCAGACAGGATTTCAGCCAGATTCAAAGCATCAGCTTAATTATTTGTTGCATTTCCCTCTGCAAGAAAATATCAAAGGCGAGATATATTTCAGCATACTTTTTCACCAGGAGGCACCACACACAGTGTCATCATGTTGAATTTGTATTTATTTTACTTCATAACTTTCAGGAAGTTCATATTTTGGTACAAATATCTTGTGAATGTAGCCTTTTTTCTCGTCATGTCCTCATACATTACGCGCTTCACCAAAGAGAACCTTTTAAGTCATTCCTGGTTTGATCGTGTAATTTCTCTGTTTGTGGCCTCTCAACTGAAACTGACTCCACTGATCTAAACACTGAACCTGCTGCGATTTCTTTTACCCACCATTAGCGACGCCATGTTAGCTGAACTTTTGTTTATGTGCTGGTAGGTGGATAAAAGCATGTTAGTTGTTAGGCGCAGCTTTCAGTTCTCATAAATATCTGAACCAACTACCTGCTGGTTGGAGCCCCACATTTTAAGGTCAGATATGAAAGCGATATTGATCTTCTTGTCTGACTCTCGGCCAGCATGTTTCCCCACTTCTACATGCTTATCTCAAGTAAATCTACTAATATAAATACGTTATCTTTCATCTCAAGATAATGAGATATTCAAACTCTAATTAAAGTAGACTATATTTGATGCTTGGAGATAAGGTTGTAATTGAATCATTATCTGCAATATACATGAAAACAAATATAAGATCAACAGCCTCGTTTATAGGCTGGAGATATGCAGAATAATTAGTTGAGATCACAGGATAACAAACCGGGGCTCACCAGCGTGGGTTATTGAGATGCACAGTGAATGCTCATGGTAATTGATAATAAAATATGCATTCTTATCTCATCCTGTCTCGTCTCAGTTCAGTGGAAGACCTGAAGAGCAAGTTCTGCTCCACGGTGGCCAACGACATCATGCTGGTTTCCACGCTGGGAGTCATCCGCATGTGGGCGGACGAGGCCAGCCGCAAAAGCCGCTTCCGCATCCTTTTCACAACCTACCAAGAACGTAAGGCGCGACTCCCCGCTCGTGCCCGTGTTTATTGCGATATGACCCACCCACTGAGGGAAACCGATTTGCTTTATTCATCAGCCCGCCACTCCATGAAAGGGACACTGATGCCAAAATAAACCAGGGTCCATCTTTAGAGTCAGCCGTTAATGGACGATGGAGGCAGAGCGTCCACGTTTATGGCAAGTTATATCAGAAGCAGATCGTGTAGCAAAGGTGCAGTCAGAGGTTTCCATTTAGTTTTATGACCATTTAAACTGCAGCGAGCAGGAAACCAAGGAACATGATTTCCATTATAGGAAATGTAGCCTGTGGGGTGATTTTGAATGTGACAGTACGAGCAGATTGGAGCTCCAGTCTGTAGCGCTGCCACTGTCGGGCATCTGCACCGGTAAGTTGTTTTTTTTTTGTTTTTTTTTTTTGTACAGAGCTAAAAAGATAAAGATAAACAGTGAGACTGAGCCTGTGTCAATAGAATATCAGGATGAGCTACAGTATGTTTGCATCTAACGGCTTTCTTTGAGCCAAACACCTGGGAGAGATTAAAATTCACACACACACACGCAGCCTTCCTCTTCTCCATTCACAAGCTTGTAATTTATGGAGCTTGTAGTTTGACGGAGGCTGCAGAGGGCATTCTTTGTGTTAGTTGCCCGAATACCTGAATAAAGGGGGTCTCAACCTTGTGTGTGTACACATTATGCAGATGCCTTCAGCTCCTCTGAATCACTTACATACAGACATGTAGAATCCACACAACATGCACAAATGTTTACCTTTGAATAACTGATCTTTAGAAATTGAAGACTTGACAAAACCTTTAAGCAACTAAACCCTCCAGTAGATTATTGAAATATAAACCCAAAGAAAAAAAATTATGCTTACAGAGAAAAAAGCTTCAGAGCATTTTATCTAAGGTTATGCATCACTAAAAAAATAAAACTACCTAAATATGAATTGAATGCATTGCAGAAGCCTGAAGCACAATCGTTTGACGATCTTTGCAGTGCTTGCTGTTCCTGCCTGCACTCGTTGCAGTGTGTTTATTGGAGTGATAAGATCGTTTCGTACCAAGCTTCACCGGTATAGGCGACCGCAGCAGCGGCGGCAGCAGCAGCGGAGTTGTTTATGTTGTGGAGTCGGTGTCCCTCATTGTCGGGGCCTTTTCGCCAAGCAGAGCCAGGATGTGCTGTTGCCGGGGCAACGCCTCTGCCCAAGTCACTCAGGCGATCCCCAGCCAGACCTCAGCCTTTCCAGCAGCATCCACCACAGCTCAGCGGCACTGCAGCACGCCTGTCAGCGGCGCAGGTTACAGATGCAGCGCAGCCCCTGAGAGCGAGTAATGCAGTGCGGGGATCGGCTTCCAGCCTCGCAATCTGAAACACACGGCTTATCCGAAAATACAGCTTCAGTCTGAGTGTGATCTGTAGTCTGTCGTTTTCTTTCAGCTGATGATAAAGTGAAAAATTCAAATCAAGTCCACCAACATGCCATTTTTAATTTCTGTGGTGTTTTGTTTCATGTCCTTTTTTTAAATAAGACTCGATCAATGAATTGAAGCAAATGTGTGATTGATCTTTGAAGAGCATTATGGTTTAGTAGCTAGAAGTCTCATTCATGGCAATAAAGCTCTTTGGAGTTTTGGGCCTTTCTCTGGGGAGTCTACATGTTCTTCCTGTGCAAGCAGCGACTCGCCCCAGGTTTACTGGGAATCCAAAAAAAAGAGGTAAAGTTGATTTAGAAGTAGAGGTTCTTTATACACAGCAAAAAGACGTTGTCTACGACAGGAGAGTGCATGTGAGTCTGTTACAGCCAGACTTTGCAGCTAATAAAGCAGTTTTTTAATGATAAGCGTTTCCCGTCCATCAGTCAAAACCTTCTCATGTCTGTTCACAGCTGCTGGGACCCAGTGGAGTTAACATCTCTCAGAGAACCATTTACAGCCGCTCAGAGAGTCGCTTCATTGGGAGTAGCATTTTTTTTTTCCCCCCAAATGCAAACATCTGCCTTTTTCATTTGTGTCACATTCACACCTGCTGGTTCTGCAGGTCTTGCTTCTTCGCACACAGACACACACTGGGCCCTGCTGTGCAGAACTACAGTGTAAAATTACAAATAGAAGATATAAGAAAATGAAACCTATCTCTACCAAAGAAGCAATTATGTCTTCGGTGATAAATGTGCTTGTGCGACATCTCAGCTGTCAGCATTGTTACGCCTCATCTGAAACACGTCTCTGGGGTTGTAAATGGAAATTTGCTCTGGCTTCACTACACACATCACTTCTGGTTTCTTGCAAAGCTTCTTTATTGTCTTCATGAAACATTTGAGACAAAACGCAGTCAGCTAATGTGTGTTGCGTGAAACTTTTGCCTGGTTGTAGATCTGATTGTGTCATTTGTATGCACTCGATGAATTGGTTGGTGTGCAATTAGGACGAGTACTTTCAGCACATTGTAGCATCATACAGCCACTTACATGAGAAGAAATCAATGGATGGGTGGATGAACTGATGGATGGATCAACTGTGTGCTCTTGCAGTAATCAGGATATGATTCAGTTTGTACCTAAAAGCAAATGTAATTTAGTTCATTTGCTAACAGCACTATTGTGAGCCTACTGTGTGCATTCAGTAGGATCTATACCCGCATTAACATAACACATTTATCATGAACAGGGTTTAAGGTCAACTGGATTTTGGCTAAGGATAAAGGATTGATCTTTTGCTGGAATTTGCAAATGGTGAAAGATGAGGAAGATTGGACAACTTGAGGTGAGCTGTCTGTACTCTGATACCCTCAATGTAAAGGCAGGAGATGAAAACTTTGTGGCTATTCAAATGAAAATAGAAACATTTTTGAATTAGGTATATCTTAATAATAACTGTTTAAATGTGATTGGATCTGAGCTCTAAAACTATCATTAGTGAAAAGACAACATGCAGAATAACTGGAACTTTTAGCCTCATCTCATAAAATTACTTAAGTACCCCTGTGTAAACCAATAACACACACACACACACACACACACACACTGCAGAAGCTCTCTTTGCTCTTGCTCTCGGAGTAGTGCTCTGCAGGAACACCCCGAGTGTTTCCATCCACCTCTCATTTAGGAGTTCATTTATGCCTCCAGTAGTGCCTGTGAACATTTCCGAGCGGGCGAAAGGGCACTTTTATTTCAGAACGTCTTGAAATTAATTTCGCCGGAGATTAGAGCGAACTGCCCCCTGTTAAAGGTCTTCTCTCACCCTGTGGTGAGCGGTGGAAGGCAGGAGGATTCGCCTGCAAAATCAAGAATGTGTGGGCTCCCTCTGGTGGCTACTTACAAAAAAATAACAGTTCTGGCAGGTATAACAAAAAAAAAAATAACAGGTGGAAAAGAAAATTGGAAGTAGAGTGTTAGAAAACACAAAGAGAGCCAGTATGACTCAGGAAATGCTGGCAAAGGTCCAGACAGGATGGGTTAGTGAGAGAGAGAGAGAGAGAGAGAGAGAGAGAGAGAGAGAGAGAGAGAGAGAGAGAGAGAGTAAACAAGCGATAGAGATAAGTCACTCTAATTTGGTGTGTTATTATTCACTTGGGATGAGAGCTGGGATGAAAACAGCCATACATCAGAGTGGTAACACTGTCAAGTCGTCCCCAGCTCTGCCATACCACTGGCAAGCCGCTTTAGTGCTAGCGCCAGTGTTGTGGGAGAGTGGGAAGAAAGTGAGAGATAAAGAGAAACAATGAGGGGATCTGCAGGAGACTGTGGACGGATGTCTTCTCTGCAGCCAAACAGCCAGAAACTGAACAGAGTCATCCATTATGGTGCCATGTCAGCAGCAAATGAGTAACTTTTACCTTCCACCTGGTAAACCATGTTCATTGTGAATTGTCTGCACAGTGCAAATTGCATGTATAATTGATGACTTTAATTTGTGTAGTAGCAGATTTAAGCTGAAATTGCGCTCAGAATTCAGTATAGACTCTGTTGTAGCTGTTCTTGTGCTTGTTCTTTTTTCAGTATGAAGTTCATGATGAAAAATAATATTGAAGATGGATGGATTTCTTTCACAAGAACAGGGCATAGTTCTCACTGTATGAGTCATTGAAAAAGTAAAAAAAATCTTCAGCATGCTGTAAAACTAATAGTAAAACATATTGTGTATGCCAATTGCCACACTACACTAATGAGTTTACCATCAGGATCCTGTCTGTCAGGAAGTTTTTAAGCCCCGGTTCACCTGGAAAGTCATACGAGCCGTTTAGCTTAAAATTGTCGATAAGTGTGATTGTGAGTGTTTGTGAATGTCTCTGTGTTTTTGCCATGTGGTGGATTAGTACCCTGCCTTCACTTGTAGTCAGCAGCAATATGCTCTCGACTTTGGTGGCCCAAAGTGAGATTATATAAGCCACAATAAGCAACATTGTCATTGTCTGTCACCCATGCATCACCTGTGTTCTTAGAGAGCACCTGCTACACCTTCTTTTGCCAACACACCTTAACATTCGAGACCACCAGTTCTGCTTTGGCTGGCAATTTATCAAGGGTACTAAACAACATTTTGTTCGCCTTCAGGGAGGAAGTAATGACAGAAACTACTTTATCACACATATTGAAAATGTTTCATTAGATGTTTTCTTAATTGAAAATGCATTTTCACTGCGTTCGGATAACTCAGTTGCCTCAATGTCAAAACCGCTGACTCACGATTCAGCCTAATTACTGGGCTCAGCTAAATAGTAGTTTTAGCTTGCTCTGCCACTATTCCTCGCTGTGACTGACAGTGGAGAGCAATGAATTGACCATTCAGCTAGCTCATGCATTAGTATGATTGGTTGTTGGGAGCAAGGGCACCTTGGTTTTAAATTCTATAGCTCCGCTGATACAGATATATGACGGCGGAAGCGGTAACGTTCCCACGCTGATTTTACGAGCATGTCCCGATGACGGATGGCTCTGCCTCTCGCTATCACCATAAGAAGGTGAAAACACTGACGATGCTGCGTCTCAGGCAGTCAGCGCCGGGAGGGCAGGTATCTCGCCCTATCATGTCTTTGCTGAAATTTGACTGACAAGAGTTGCGTGCTGTAAACAAACATCTGCCATAAATAAAAAACATTTGTTCCCAGGTTTGTGTGCAGACGACTGTGAAATGTTATGCCTGTCTCTCCAGATGCGTGCACTTATACAGTACACACACTCCCCAAGAAGTTCATTCACATCCACATGTTGCCTCTGCAGTTGTTTGAATGTGTGTCTCTCACTTGTTGGAGATGGGCAATCCTGCAAAATGTATAATGACGTCTTTCTGTGGGCAAATAAAGCTGAGTGCTCTGATTAACAGTACATGTCTTCAGTCTCTGCACTTTCAATGATAATAGGCTCAGCGGTGTGACTCTGTGCTCTCTATTTTTCAGCTCCTTGTGAAGCAGATGCCTTCTTCTGTCACAGTAACATGTGCATAAACAACACACTGGTGTGCAACGGTATGCAGAACTGTGTCTACCCCTGGGATGAGAACCAATGCAAAGGTGAGTTTCGGCATGTAACATCAGTAATTGCATTGCTTTATCGCCACTGTGGTTCTTTTGCTGCATTTGTGTTCATTCAGAAAGCATGTGTATCGTCATACGTAGACGGGTAAAGCCTTTGGAAGTTTCAGCACCATGGACAGTGGCAGTGAGGAAAAACTGGGAGCGTAGTTGTTATTTATGACGCTGAGGAATCGTTGAATTATTGAATTTTCTAATATAAGCGATGTTGTAACTGTGTACAAGCTGAAAACCCTCTCCAGGCATTTTATGTAATAAAATACAGTTTGCTCTTCTCAAAAAAAAAAAAAAGAAAATTTGACTATATTGAATAATTCCTGCTCCTCAGTCTACTCCTCCTTTCACTTTGAACATTTCAGAATACATAAATATAATTATTTCAAAGCTTTGTCAGCAGAAAATAAATGTATATTCCACTTACTCTTGATTTTTTTCAATGTGCGGTATGTACATTTTTTTGGAGTTTGAACTCAAATACACATTAGAGTTGGATGCCTCCACACTGTTAACGCTAGGATATAAAACTGACTTTAATTGAACACATTATGATCCTAACAGATAATGGAAATACACTTTCAAATTTTACTGTCAAATTGTCTAGACATTGGTTCAAATTTATGCCCCAGATGAGCAAACTTTGCTCAAAGTGTCTTTTTAACCCTGTTTACATGGCTTAAGGCAGAAACAGTCGCTCCTTCTCCCTGATCTTTGTATACTGACAATGTGTGCATTTCCTCTGTGGCTCAGTCCCTTAACTCCTCTATGAATTTTTGAAGCAGCGAGATCCATTCATTGATCCCTCGTGTCTTGCTCCAGTCAACTCCATAACTTTCACTTCAGAACCGTGTGAACATGTGTTCTTTCTCACCTGTAACTGTATTCCGAAGAAGGTAGGATGTAATTTATACCAGTGGTTTTCAAAGTATGGTGAGGTCAGGGAGCTTCAAAGCCACAGTAGCAGGAAGAATCTCGGTGTCAGGGGCATTCTTTTCACTGAATTGGTTTTCTTTTTACTTTTTTTTTTGTCAAAAGGTAATTTTAAAGGGGTGTAAATGGGGAGAAGAAAAAGCCAATCCTGGTTTAAAAACACAAAGTTTAGCAATCCTCTCACACTCAGAATCACATCAGTTGATTTTTATTAGTCATTTTATGAGTTCGACTCTGTTTTGCTAGTTTTAAAATTGAATGTTTCCCCTCAGACAGACAAATTGTACTGAAAATTCACTTTGTGCATTGTGTTTGTGCACCATTACTCTTCCCAGCTTTAAGCAGGACTGCCGTGCTGACAAATGGCTCCAATTAGAGAAATTCCTGCATCAACTATCCCTCACGTAGATGAAGATACCTTTCCACTGAACAATTTGATTTTGAAATTGTGCAGAACTCAGCAAGAACAGGCCATGTTTCTCAGTGTGCTGCTCCGTCGTCCTCTTTTGCTCCGCTCTAGTAATGTGTCGTGCGCACATTTGTCCTCGTTAGCGGTGAAATGTCAAGTTTCATTCCTTTCTCCCCTCCACATCTAAATGTAACCATTCACTGTCACTGAGGCTGCACTACGACTTCATCCGGTGTCTAAATGCCACAGATCTCCTCTCTGATTGTGGCTGGATGCACCTCTGTTTGTCTGTACGGTTCTGTGCAGATTCTTTTTGTGATAAATAGAATATGGCTTTGACCCGGTGTGACCTGGCTGTCCATCTGTTTGGTGGCTAATGGAAGTCACGGCCTTAATCTTGTACATGATAAGGTCCATTTGTTAGGGCATTTCTTCACACATGAGGCACGATCTCTCTCCCTTTAGACTGTTCCCGAGAAATTCCTCATCTGTTAGTACGCTCACACTCTCACACTAAATGTTCTGGGTTTTGGCATCAAGTGGATGGAAGATGGTTTTGTTTTTTGGTTTGAATTAATATTTTTGATAATAAAGAATATCTTAACAGTTTGCATTGCATGCTCATGCAAATAGATTATAATTATACTTAATATAATCTATAATTATAAACAAGAAAAGGGCATCTGGGAGCTGACCTGTCACAAAGTGAATGCTATAAGAAAAAATAGAAACCAACAGCAGAGTTTCAGAAATGATTATAGATCTAAGAAGGGGTACGGCTAGGGAAATATCTCCTAATAAAGTCTGCATAAGAATTGTGGGGAGTCCGTTGAAATGCATCTCACCATATTAACAGCAACATCTCTGCTCAATGCTCTGACTTTTACGCCTCGTTTTCAGGCGTGTTTAAAAACAGACACAAGTTTAAACAACACAAACATTTTCAGATTTTATAACTCGCACTGTGTGTTGTACAATAATCTATTAACATAAACTCTGGAACACATGCCTGACATTTCAAGTTTATAAATGCAAATGCGTTAAATCAGTAGTGATATTTTGAGTCTGTCAGATTCAGTCCTCGCCTGTAGATCAGCTTCTGCACATTTATGAAAACATAAGCACAAATCTTTTCTACTTCAAACCCTGAATCCTAAATACTTACCTTAAACACTATTTTTACTCTTGACTAATTGCTTTTAGACACTGAACACAAGCTGTTTTGACTTAGATTTAGGGTTATTACACGTTTGTATGAACTGAACCATGCTGAGCAGCAGATACAAAATGATCGGTTATGGTGTGAGAGTTAAGGTAACGGTGCAATCTGACAGTGTTTGGTCTGGATCTGCTTTCACACTGTCAACTCTCTGCATGCGGTTGAAGTCTTTCTGCTCCATGTCTGCCCCTGTACAGAGAAGAGGAAAGCCAACATCCTCGACAACCTGAACAACACAAACGGGACCATCATTGGCGTGACGTGCTGCATCGTCCTCATCCTCCTCATCGTCTCCGTCATCGTCCAGGTCAAGCAGCCGCGCAAAAAGTACATCTTGCGGCGTGAGGACTTTGACCCCACCATGTTCCAGGAGGTCTTTGAGCCCCCGCACTATGAGCTGTGTACTTTACGGAGCGCCACCACGCCCACGGCGGCCTCGGCGGATTTAGTCGACCTGGCGGAGGACTTTGAGAACTACCACGCCCTCCGCCGTGCCTCCTCGCGCTGCGTCCACGACCACCACTGTGGCTCCTCCTCCAACCCCGGCTCGGCGCACATATCCCAGCTGTCGCTCAGCGGGCGAGAGAGCCGCGGGAACCTGAGCAGCCGCGACGCGGCGGCCGCCACCCTGCTCACGGACCTCCCGCAGCCGCCCATGGCGGTGCGGCCGTTGCTGCCGTCCGCGGGAAACCGCCGGAGCATCCTGGTCATGAAGCACAGCTACTCACAAGAGGCCGCGGACAATGGATGCGACCTGGATGACGACCTGGAAGAGGTTCCCACCACCAGCCACCGGCTCTCACGCCACGAAAAGGCAGTACAGCGGTCAGTATCCATAGATTTCTGATGAGGGAGAAACAGCAGCTCTAGAGTTAACAGTGGGGATGTTTGAAATGTGTGTGGGATATTTGCATTTCTTTTTATGTTCCTCTTATTTTAGCTTCCTTCTTCCTCGCTTTGTTTTTTTAAGATTACAATAACCTTCATTTTTGCATTGATCCTTGCTATTATTCCCTGATTTTTGTACCATTTAATCAATACCACAAAAGGGCTAAATTCCAGCAGGAAAACACGTACCCCGTCTTGCATGCAAGTATTTGAACATACGATTCCCCCGGCGAGCTTTCCACGGATGGTGAATTGTAGCTTAGCGGCGTTAAACTCTACTGTGCTCTGAGGTTTGTGACAGATCTTTACACTAATCCAGACCTCATTTTAGCAGACGCTAATCCTGTGATAGTCTAGTTTTCGACTGTTAACACAAGGGCTTGAATCGGTGCCTCTTACAGATGACTTATTTTATTGACATGGATGCAGGTCATTGGAAGAGAATATGCATTTGTAACCGTGACACCGAAAAAGTATTTGACATACATTCTATAGACAGCAGCTGAACATTGTGGCATGGACATTTTCTAGAGGAAAAGAAAAAGTATTTTACTATGCATTTGCACCTTGACTACTTAAAAAAGCAACTGTACAGGTTTACAAGAACACATGGCGGCGATATCAGAGTACACTTTTGCAGAAAGCACTTTTAAAATGCAACGTTTACTTGCATGCACTTTCTACGTACCACTTTGCAGATTGTTCCCAACTGTGTTATTTTTCTACAGACTCTGCATGCAAGGCTGTTAAAGGCTATCAACGCACTAATGAAGTTTATTGCTTTTTCGTATAGCACATTATGCATTCTGACCTCTCTATGCAAAAGGAGTTTGATATTAAATGAAAGAGCCATGACATTTCAGGTTCTGCCTCATTGGCTCATTGAGCAAACATGAATCAGAGTACAACACAACTAGGGTCTAAGAGACAATCTCAAGGTAAGCACCCTTATCCAACAATCAACATCTTTATATGTTGTTGTGTAGTCATCATTTGCCCAGTCAGTATATACTTTATGTGAGTTCTTTTTTTTTTCCTTTTCTGTGATTTTTGCACAGGTTTATACTTCATTTATTATAATTTTGTTTTTTTGTTTGTTTTTTTTTTCTTTAATTGTTCATTTCCACCAAGATGGTTTACTTGCTTGCGGCCATCTTGCCCTCTTTGTGACCTTGTTTGGACTTTTTTGTGATGCTCAGATTGACTGTATGTCCTCTTCCTGTGAAGACATACATTATATCACTCAGTGGATTTTCATTGGCATGGACTCCTTTAATCATCTTTAATTGAGGCTGTTATCAGTTGATATGTCTAACACTTCCACATTTCTCCTAGTAGGACTGCAGCGAATCATTTAAACGACTGATGTAAATAAAGTGAATGACGTCCGCATAAAAGGACAGAAGTGACGGCAGACAGTCACAGATGTGTTTTTATGCATTTATATTTGAATACAGTCAAGAAAGCACATTAGTCTTTACTGATCACACACTTATCGAGAAGTCCACTGTAGATTTGCATGATCTGTGTCAGTTGTAGTATTTGATTTCATGTTTGGTTAATTCTAAAGTGTTTTTTGCCTGTGTGTAACATTTCATGTGCATATGCTCCAGTTCTGTGCGTTCATGAAGGTGCAAAAAAAGCACAATGCATATTAACAAATGAGATTCACACGTTTGTAACAGCATTTTTGAGAACTTTTGTAGTTTTTTTTATATATATATTGCCTTTATAATTGGCTGACTTTAGTGAAATAATAAATGAATTAAATGCAAAACGGAGATAAACGAGGTGATGCCTGCAGCTTCATGCCTGCATGGAATGGAGCAGTCACATAAAGTGCTACCCATTGTTTTGTCTCTGAGTGTGAAAAAATGTGCTGTCCTGAACTGTGTGTGTGTGTCTGCTTATATTCTACATTATGTTGCATTGTCTCCATCATGTAGACTTCTTGAGAATAGTGCAATCCTGGATCAGTACGAACGGGCATCACTGACATATGAAAAAGCGGAGCGGAGATTTACACCAGCATGATGCTGATGATGATGATGATGATGATGATGAAGGGACGCTTTGACGAAAGGAGACTGATTGTGTATTCATGCGCACGCATGAACACAATGGACTATATGAAAATACTCCAGCTTCAGTGCTGTGAAGTGAGAAGGTTTTGTAAATGAGTCAGCTCTGTGCTCTACGTGCGATGTGGAACTTTATGATCTCCATGGTTGACGAACTTTCGAGTGTGGACGCTAGAAACATATCTGTCATTATCATAGATTATCCACTAACAAAATTAATGTGACCATACATCTTCAGATTGATTTTTTTCTTCTTCTTTTTTTTAGCATGTGTTTCTCAGTTTGGTAGCGGACATTTCATGATTTTAGTAGCAAACTATAGATGCCTGCAGTTTGCTGAATCTAGTGAGATTTATTTCACAGTAAATTGGAATTAATTGCCACTAATTACTAACTAATTTGACTTTACTTCTGTTAGAGTAAACAGAAGTGGTTTAATTTAGGTAAAAAAAAAAAAAATTCAAGGCCGAGTTATATGGCTTGTGCATGCTTCTTCTATTTCCATTAAAACACTAATACCAATATTAAAAAGTAATAAAAATCTCCCATCTACTAATGCATTAGTCATGAGCATAAGAGGTGGTTTTTAAAAGCTTCTTCAAAGTGAATTAATTGCATTGCATGTTGTTGCGTAGCTTAACCATTAAAGAGCATTATGCAAATAAATTTCCAACTCATTAATTTAAACTTAAACTCCCTTTTGAATATGATGACTAACTTTTTTGACAGGCGTTTTTATTTTAACAGAGTGCTTGCTTTTTCTCAGCAAACAGGTCTGTTTGACTTCTAACTCTCTTTTACCGTCTGAGCTTAATATCTTTGTATTAAAACAGACTTTTATACTATACAGCAAACTCAAGCAATGACAGTTTTTACAATTACTCAAATTAACTTTCAGGGCTGATTTTACTGATGCTTTATAAAATAAAATAACATGTAATCTTCACTTTTTTTTCCTCCTTTTTACTTAGTTTCTGGTCAAACTCGGTACACACACTATCAACATCTCACAATAAAAGTTTTTGTTTAATGCTTTAATTTGTTGCAACTGATGCATTTCAGAGGAACGCCCAAAACAAAAGTATGTTTCGTGAAGCAAGACAATTGAATCAATTTGATTCCTTTGATTTCTTTTCTTTTTGTAATGGTTCCAATATTCAAATTATCTTAAACATTTTTTCAGTGAGTTCAAATGACATTCATTGCATATAAATTGCAGATTTGAAGGAACTGCTTAAATCCTAATAACATCCACTGTTGGCAGGCTGTTTTCATACACTGATCAGCCATAACATTAGGACCAGCAACCTAATGTAGCGTTGGCCTCCTTTTTTCACTCCCAAAAATGACCAGTATATGTTCTGATATTAGCCTGTCTGCATTTATGTCTGCAACACGTAAGGCTCCAGCAGCTTGTTTTATCCAACAGCATGGATATCCATTCCCCACATGTGACCTTGTTACTAGATAACTGCTTTTTCATCCTTGGATGTCTTAATAAGATACTCGATACAGAATGGGAACACCCACCAAGAGCTGAGTCGTCTAGCCATCACCATTTAGTTCACTTTAAACTTCTAACATTTTGTCTGCTTTTAATATGTTGGGGTTTTTTGGATAAAATGTTCACTTGCTGCTTAGTGCATCCCATCAAATGACAGGGAAAGTGGTCATAATGTTATGGCTGATCGATTGTGTGGCCAGTGAGGGATCAGCACCTCTGAGCACAATGACACCAACACATTAGAATCACACGTTTCTGCATATTCTTTATCTTACACTATCACTGTTTGTTTTTTTTCTTACTCCTACAGTTTGATATTTTTCATCTGTGTGTTCTTTTTTTCTGTGTTCAGTATCGTGTGTATTATTTACTGCTTCACTCTCTTTTTCTTCCACATGCACAGTCATACACAGACATATATCCCTGCAAAATTCTCAATAAAAAGATGTTTTTCTTTTCTGTACATGCACTGCTCTGACTTGTTGTGTGTTGTCTCTGTTGTACGAGGAGATGTTTAAAAGAATGCCGAGCACAGCTGCCACATATACTCATTGCTCTTTTGCCTTTCTGTCTCTCTCTTCCTCACTCTCTCTTTAACCAAACCCTCACACAAAGTCACAAACTCATCTGCCAATTTGTAGATGGAGGTGGACACCCTACTAATTAAGTAAGTCCGAATCAATCCGATCTCAAGCAGCTGAGGATAAAAGTGCAGGGCCCCACAGCGGACCTGAAGTAATAGTGTTTTCATTTCTCTGCAGATACATCAGACAGATGCATCACTCCGCTGCATCTTGCCGAGTCTGACAGCATTCGGAGCTAAAGGTTCCTCTCCCGTGTGCATCTTGATCTTGAACTGTTGCCAACAGCAACTTTACAGATGTAGAGTGTTGTGATGGGAAGTTTCTATTAAAACAAAAAAACAGTTTGTGATGTATGCGTCTAGTTTTTTTCCTCCCTTGCTTTGGACTACAGAGGTGCATTTTCCTGGCTGGGATTGACGAGCCATGGAGTTCCAATAATTTCAACAGACTATAGGTTTTTTCTTTTTTTCTTTTTTGAGAAATACAGTACCTTTAATGTAAAGATGTTTGTGGAGAAAAGAAAAGAAAATCAGGTTTTTTAAATCATTTTCATGTGACGATCAAGTGACGGAACTGCATATTTCAGCAGTTGATTACTCATAGTTCCTATTTCATTGTCATGTGTTTACAGTAGAGTGTCAGGTTGTTTTTGTATCAAAGCACTAACTAAAAGGACCAGGTGAGAAAACAACCAAACAGGATGTATGAAATAAAGCGATGTTAAACTGCATTATTGGGTGCAAATATGATTCTACTGGCTCATCAACTAACCTTTGTTTAATGTCATTTTTATAATGCTTTTATGTACCTGTTTTCTTCTGTCTCTCTCCTTGTCATTTCATTTTGCATTGTGGTGTTTTTTTTTTTCCTTTAACAACTATTTGCATTTTCATTTGATAACTCATTAAGATAATGCTGGACCGAATGTTTTCAATAAACTAATGTTTACTGATTTTATTGTGATCTAATTTCCTGTTCTATTTTGTTGTCGTCCGTACTGCTTCTGGGAATGTTTGAATTAGGTTTGGGAGTTTTTTGAAAACTTAACTCAATGACTGGATAAAAGAGACAGTTGTGAAGTAGTACAGGGGAGCATTGTGTAGTTCCATTGACAGTGTTATTTGTAATTTTCATGTTTTCTTTGTGTTTTGCCTTTCTTGTGTATGGTTCTACAGCTGTTTGGATTCACGGCAAAAAAAAACAAACCATACTCTGTTTTCTTAATCATAACATACTATTAAAGGTGCTGTAGGCAGGATTTGGCATCTCCGCCATCTTGCTTAGGGTTACCTAAGCAAGATGGCGATTTGACCAATCTAAGATGGCGATTTGAAACCCAGCACAGCCAATCCTGTCCTGTTTTCTCTGATATCACGCCCTTATGCAAGTTAAGCCCCTCCCACAAGAACGTGTGACGAATGCCCCTCGACCAATCACGGTTAGAGCCTCATGGGCTCTTCTGATTGGTCAAAGATACCTGGAGCTGTCCAGATTCCTTTTCAGCTCAGAACAGAGACAGATGGAAACGCTGCGCCCTTGTGGTAGTGCAATTATGCTACACTCCTAAATGATTATCAATTGATACTCTAACATTTAATCCTAAGAAAACAGAAAAATTAGCATTGACTAGCAAAATCCTGCCTACAGCACCTTTAACACTACCCTGAACGGGATCAAAAGGTATATTCTCAATTTGGAAAAGAAATTATATCTGTTGATTCAGGAAAACAGAACCTTCCAAACAACTTCAAACCTATCTTGGACAAATTATTCTTGATTAAAGTAAAGTCGTCTAAAATGTTCTAAAGTACAACAGTAAGGATTAATTTCTAACTTTGATGCACCAAGCAGATGAAAAGATTTGGAAAATTGTTAGTACTTATACTCCATCTTAATGGATTATAGTAAACTAAATCATTTTCCTAATAAAGAACAGTCAATAACAGGATGCACAAAACATATGGTGTGTGGAAGTACTTTCACAAATATGCAAAGGTGGAAAAGTGGTTTCATTCCTATTTAATGGTTTATTTTAGTGGTTTCATTCCTATTATTTCAGGTGACTTCATATGTTTAATAAAGTTAAAGCAAATACATCCAGCTTCTGGAATGTGCCTAAGGAATAATGGTATCTTCACTGATATATTATCCTTTTTGAGGTACATACACAACATAAAAATGTTGTTAATACACTTATGGATAGATTGATCAATATCAATGAAGAATAGTTTTAATCATGTAAGGAGCTGAATGTTGAGATATTTTTGTTCAATTGCAGGAAATAGTTGTAAACAGTTTTGTTAGATACTCCAGTAAAGCATAAATACCTGACAAATCTACGTAAGTACTTTAATATTGTTTTGCACAAATAATTAGTAGTTACTGGATGTAACTCCAGTTCTACGAGTAAGTGCGTGCCCGCCTACGGGCTTCGCTAGTGGCACACCTCCAATCTCTGTCCAATCCACTGAGACTATACAAAGCTTGACGCACCAATCCCCCGCACGCGATGGCGCAGCGCCACGCCCCACACCGAGGGTACATAACCTCGGATGGCGCTAAGCAAACCCTTCTTCTGACGTAGCAAAAACAAGGGAAGCAGACAGCTGGGCCAGCAGGTAGGCGGGCACGCACTTACTCGTAGAACTGGAGTTACATCCAGTAACTACTAATTCTACTTCGTAAGTGCTTAGCCCGCCTACGGGCTTCGCTAGTGGTACTCACCAAGGCGAAGGCCGTAGGTCGATGAATGTACTCCCAGCTGGCCTGCTGACGGGATTGGTGCGTAAGACGGAAGTAAACAAACCGTACGTCCAGAACGGCCGTAGAACTCCCGAAGGACGAGGCGGGCACCTAGCGACGTAGTGCGGCCCACGACGTACAAAGCATCGCCACAGCGACACACTCACACGCCGGCCGGGACACCACAGCGGCAGGCGGTGAAGGGGGGGACCCCTGGCCCGCGTTCCACGCACGGGGAGCGGCAGTGAACCCAAAAACGGCAAGCGGCAGAACTCCTGCCCCTGCAACACCGTAAACAACATCCGCAGACCGCGGCAGAGCCGAGCGGCAGGCGGGGAACCCCTGGTCCGCGAGCCCACCCGGGACGCGGCAGCCAGGCCAGAAGGACCGAAACGGTTAGACGACCGAACTCCTGTTCTCGCCGAAAACCGACATGGCCACAGAGTCAGTGCACATATCCAACAGATACGAACGCACGAAGGTGGACGCAGAGGCCCAGGAGGCAGCCTGGCAGATGTCACTCACCGTGACCCTTCTGCACAGGGCCGCAGAGGCAGCCACACGTCGTGTGGAATGAGCACGAATCACTGCTGGTGGCGAGAGATTCTGTGCCTCGTAGGCAGCTGCAATAGCGCCCCCCACCCAGTGGGCGAGACGCTGAGAGGTCAGCGGGGAACCACGCCCCCGGACTCCAAACCTCACAAACAGCTGGTCCGTGGTGCGAAAGCCAGCTGTGCGCTGGACATAAAGACGCAGAGCCCTGACCGGGCACAGTGACCGCAGGCGTGGGTCGTCCCCAGACGAACCAGGCATGGAGTCAAGCGTCCTGATCCGGATCACTCGCGACCGGAAGTCCGAAGTGATCACCTTGGGATGAAAGGCCGGGTTAGGCCAGAGGTGCACGAGTCCCCCATCCTGGCTGAACACCATGCAGGATGGGTGAACTGACAATGCGCAGAGATCCCCAACTCTCTTGGGGGATGCTAGCGCCAACAAGATGGCGGCCTTAAAGGAGAGAAAGCGGTCCTCCGCCTGCTCCAAAGGCTCGAAAGGAGGTCCCTTAAGGCCCTCCAACACCACATGGAGGTCCCATGGAGAGACCACATGCCTGGGGGGCGGTCGCAACCGACACGCCCCGTGCAGAAACCGCTTCACAAGCGGGTGGCTGCGTGCAGAAAAGCGGCCGAAACCGCCGTGGCCCGCTGTGATGGCCGATGCAAACACCGCCAGGGTGGATGCAGCGCGACCGCTGTCCAGCAGGGCCTGGAGGAACTCCAAAAACTCCACCAATGGTGCAGGAGACCGGGTCCAAGCCCCTCTCCGAGCACCACGACGTGAAGAGCTTCCACCGAGACCTGTAGGCCTTGACAGTAGAGGGGGCCCTGGCACTCTGGATGTGGCACTCTGGATGGTGGACACCACCGCTGGGGGGAGGTCTAGTTCCACCAGCCTCACCCGCTCAGCCTCCAAGCCAGGAGCCTCCCGCCCAGGAAGGGGCGGGACCGAAGGGCGCCTCCTGCCTGCTGCAGTGCGTCGGGCCCGTCGGGAATCGGCCACGGGTCCCCGACTGCCAACTGAACCAGGTCCGGGAACCACCGCGCACTCGGGGTGTCCGGAGCCACCACGATCACGTGAAGATTGTGCAACCTCACCCTGCGCAGCAGCGGGGTCAAGAGGTGGACTGGAGGGAACGTGTACAGGATGCCCGACGGCCAGCTCCTGTGTGCGAAGGCGTCTACCCCTAGAGGGGGGACGTCTGACGACCTGAGCGAGAACCAGAGTGGGCACTGTGCGTTCTCTGCACTGGCGAAAAGGTCTGCCACTGGGCATCCGAACCTGCGCCAGAGTCGGGCTGCGACCCACGGGGACAGGCCCCACTCGTCGTGGAGTGGGCCTCCCCGGGACATTCTGTCTGCACCGACGTTGAGGACTCCGGGCACGTGACGCGCTCTGAGAGACGCGAAGTGCCGGTCCGCCCACCGGAGGATCTCCGCCGCTATGCGATGAAGAGGGGGAGACCGGGTCCCCCCCTGCCTGTTCAGGTACGCGACCACCGTAGTGTTGTCCGTCCTGATGAGCACATGGCTGTCCTTCAGCCTGGCTTGGAAATGGAGCAGGACCCTCTGCACCGCCGTCATTTCCAGCACATTGATGTGAGTGGGAGTCAAATCCCAAGCACCGCCCACCGCGTGGTGGTCTAGGGTGCCTCCCCATCCCGCGAGAGACGCATCGGTGAACACTTCGACGTGATGCGACACGCAGCCCAGGGGAACTCCTTGCATTAGGAGAGCAGGATCCATCCAATAAAGGAGATCCTGGCGTGCTTGGGGCGGGATCGGGAACCGTTTGCATCCGTCCCACTTCCCCACGCAGCGGAGGCGTGCAAACCACCGTTGCAGCCTGCGCATGTGTAGAAGGCCCAGCCGGACCACTGGGTGGGCCGCGGCCATTAAACCCAGGACGGTCCTGATCAGACGAACCCCGACCAGGGGTGTGGTCACTGCAGACCTCAGGGTCGAGAGAAGGGAGGTCCGTCTCTCCTCGGAGAGGCGGGCAGTCATAGAGAGCGAGTCCAGCTCCAACCCCAGATAAGCCATGCTCTGAGCTGGGGTGAGCGCGCTCTTGTGTCGGTTCACCATGAACCCCAGGAGCTCGATGTGGTGCAGGACCTGGGTCGTGTGCAGCACAGCCTCCTGATGAGAGGACGCCAGTATGAGCCAGTCGTCGATGTAAGTGAGGATCCTCAGACCACGACGACGGAGGGGCTCCAACGCTGCTTCGACACACTTGGTAAAGGTGCGAGGGGCGAGAGAGTAGCCGAAGGGGAGCCGGTTGTATTGAAAATACCTGGTCCCCACGGCAAAGCGGAGGAAGGCTCTGTGCCTTCTGAGAATGGGGATGTGGAAGTAGGCGTCCGTCAGGTCAATCGAAGTCATCCAGTCCCCAGGTCGAATGCTCTCCAGGAGGTGTTTGACCGTCAGCATGCGGAACCTCCTGGTGGCTATGTGAGTGTTGAGGACCCTCAGGTCCAGAATGGGTCTTACACCCCCGCTTTTCTTGGGGACCAAGAAGTAGGGGGAATAAAAACCCGAGTGCGCCTCTGTCGCGCTCAGCTCCGTGACCGCACCCCGGCGGAGGAGTGAGGCTACTTCTGCTTCGAGAGCGGCCGTCCCCGCAGGGCATGCGAGCCGCGTACGAAGGATGCCGTTGAAGAGAGGCGGACGACAGGCGAACTGCAGGGCATAACCGTTTCTCAGTGTCCTGGACAGCCAGGGAGAAAGCGGTGCCAACATAACACGCCACGTGTGAAACCGGAGCGTGAGTGGCTGTACCACGGCCAGCGGGGACGGCCCACCCGTCCTCCCGGCCTCGGGAGACGGGGGCCCCCGGCGAAAGGGCTGTGGAGCAGGCGTCCCCTGAATGAGAGCGGGCGGCCTCCAGGCGGCCGCGGACCGGCGCTTTGTTGGGGACAACCCGAGCAGAGGCAGCGCGACCCGGAGTTTTCCGGGTCGCTGTCCTCGGTGCTGATGTCGGAGCCTTCCGGATCGCTGGCCGTGATGCTGAAGCCGGAGCCGGGACGCTCAATAGCGGGAGCCCGGGACGGCAGAGCTCCGCTGCTCCGAGGCTCCGCTGTGACAACACACGGGAAAGCCGAGGGAGCGCTGCCGGGAGCAACACCAATAAGGCCGGGATCGGGGCGCTTTACGGCGGACACCCGGGCCGGCGTGAGTCCGCCGCTCGGCGGAGAAACTCCGCTGGGAGCGGCATGAGTGGCGCCGGGGCTGGGGCGCTGCACGTCGGCAGCCCGGGGCGTCACGGCACCGCCGCTCTGACGCCTCGTCATGCTAACACGAGCGGAGGTCCGCGGACATACGCTGCTGAGAGCGCTATGGGTGCGGCCGGGGCCGGGACACCCCACGGCGGGGATCCGGGCCGGGCCGGAGCCGTCGCTCTGACGCTTCGAAATGCTCACTCGAGCCGAAGCCGGTGGAGAGTGCAGCCTAGAGCGTTTGCGGGGCGCTGAAAAGACATCAGCAGCGCACCGCTTGCGTGACGCACACAGTGGGAAAGCTAGCGGCTCCAGCGCGCTGCTATGCCCCACGTCCGCAGCCGCATTGCGGCCAGAGCGCGAAGAAAGCGCCGGTGAAGAGGCGGTTCCGTGCGCATTCCGCTCACCATCCTCAGCCGCCTTATCGCGGAGCGGGAGGAGGGAGGGAGAAGGGCCCAGCCGGGTTTTGCACTTTTCGATCGTGCTAACACGGGGGAGAGGAGGGACTGCTGCTCTTTGGAAGATGTAACGGGCCTGACGGCCTTTATTTGCATGTTTGCTGGCAGGTGCGGGTCGAGCGGACGGGGCGCTCCGTGTCTCGGGAGCGCGGGACCGTCTGGGCTGATCGGCGCCCCGGGAGGATCGGCGGAAAGACGGTCCGGTCTGTCCAGGTGCCGAGGTGCTCCAAGGAGCGGGACGCCGCTGGTCCGCGGAGCGGCGGCGCTGCGGCGGCGGCTCACGGCGGGGCTGGAGGTGCGGGGCGAGCTGCTGCGAGCCTCGTGCTGCTGCCTCCAGGCGCTCGATGATCACCTGTATATCGGGCCCAAAAAGAGAAGAGGTGGACAGGGGGAGTCCCAGGACGCCCCGCTGGTCCCGCTCAGATAAAGAAGACAGACCAAGCCACAGGTGCCTCATGGCGAGCTGTGCGTTGGCCATGACGCGGCCTCCACTGACGGCGATGGCTCTGCACATGCGCATCAGGACTTCGGCCGTATTTTGGACTTCCACGATGTCTTCGGGGGAAAGCTGGGACTTCTCGTGGCAGATCTTGTCCACAGAGCCCAGGAGGAAGGTCATGTTATTGGCTAGGGCGAACGTCAGGTTGCCGCTAGCGTAGCCACGATCCAGGAAGCTCGCCATGCGCCTGTCCCTTTCCGACGGCAGCACGGGCTTTCCGCCGGGCCAGGCGGAGGATCGGGGGCGGAGGCACAGCCGAACGGAGTCCTCAATGGCAGGCACTCCGGAGACCGGCGGCCAGCCCTCCACACAAGAATACTCTCGGTAGCCCTTCACCGTACCCTTGGCGGCAAGTGGCGTACCCCAGTCCCGCTGTACGTGAGCTTGAAACGACGGCACGGCGGGACATAGGACCGCAGTCCGGGACCGAGCCCGTGACCGGGTTGCCAGCCCGAGTGCAAAATCACGCTGCACCGGCTCCGGAGGCTGCGGCGGCAGCGCGAGGCCGGTGCGCTCGGCGGCTGAAGTGAAGAGCCCCGCGAGGTGCTCCACAGGCTCACGGGGGAGACGGGATGCGGTGGAGGCGGAGTCGAACCGAGTCGAACTCCGTGACACAGACACGCTGCTGCTGCTGCTGCTGACGCTGCCGCGGATCTCGGCCCAGTCGCAGGCGGCGGCGGCGGGGGCAGCGGTCTCCTCGGCGTCGTCCTCACCGGCAGGAGCAGGGGAGGTTGCGCCCATAAAGGCTGCTCGCCGCTGGCTCTCTTCGAGCGGCAGCGCGAGGCAGGCCGGGCAGGAGGTCCGCTGGCGGTGATGCTGCCAGCCAAGGCAGAGGAAGCAGAGCTCGTGACAGTCCTGCACGATGAGCGGAATGCCGCAAGAGCGGCAGAAGAACGGCCCGACGCCCGATGGCGACTGGTCCCGGGCCGGAGAATCCATCCTAGTTGAATCTTGATCCGGAGAATAGAGGCTTCTAAGTCTCATGGAGATGCTGAGAAAGAAGAAGGGTTTGCTTAGCGCCATCCGAGGTTATGTACCCTCGGTGTGGGGCGTGGCGCTGCGCCATCGCGTGCGGGGGATTGGTGCGTCAAGCTTTGTATAGTCTCAGTGGATTGGACAGAGATTGGAGGTGTGCCACTAGCGAAGCCCGTAGGCGGGCTAAGCACTTACGAAGTAGAATTGTTACTTTCCTACATCTACAAGCAAGAGCCTAATGTCAACTCTCATTTCCAAACCTTAACAACGATTCTGAAGCAAAGACAAATGTAAAATTTTAAGCCCTCATAAACAGAAAAAACTGAAAGACGACTATACAATCCTATTGTCATGTTTTGTTACACATGTATAAAAATCTACACTCTTATAATAAAATCACGGGTGCGCTTTAACTGCGCGTGACGTCATAACCATGCGCCTCGGGAGCGCTGCCCAGTAGTAAACTCGGGTAGTGTCGTGTGTTGTGCATTTATGTAGGTCATTGAATTATTTTTACATGTTTATACCGCTCGATTTTTCACAGTTCCGATACTGAGTTTTTGACGGCTTCAGTCATGGCTTACACGCAGCTTTTGAGAGTCCTGCACCGAAAACTGCACACAGCCTCACTCCTCTCCGTGCACACTTGTAAACTCACGCAGAGCCCGAACAGGGCGGTGACAACACGGCTGGTCTTCAGGGAGACTCTTCCTTCACCTGCTCTGAGGCTGCGGGGCTTTTCTCTGGACTGCACAGCCAGAAATCAGAAGATCAGCCCCGAAGAGGGAGACAAGTCCGTGTCCAGGTATCAGGCTGGGACCCCCAAGCTTTCAACGGCGCAAAAAGGTGAGCAAAACAAACACCTCCGTACGTGATGACCTCATTGGCAAAAATGAGTTGAAATAGAAATCTAATAAAAATGGCTCTAGATGTCCATCTATCTGTCTATCTGCGTATCTCTATGAAAAAAAAATAAAACAATGAGCACAAGTATGTGTGCTGTTCAAGTAATGGATCTTTGCAAGGCTTAGAGGAGATTGCACAACTTCATGCCAATTTGTACTGGTAAAATGAGTGTGATTAACAGATCTTTGTGCAAATGGCGGATCCATTATTTGCCCATCAGATGTCGCAAATCGCCCAAAAGCCTATCATTAATAAATGCATAATAGTAAAGGATTAATTAATAAGGATTAAGGATTAATAAAAGTAACATAAGAGAGAAGGAGGCTACTGTGCACATGCATCCATAAGCATGTATCCTCGACCTGAATGTTTGAAACATCCGCTTCAAACATTCCTTAATCACTTCCACAAATAATTAATAAGCCATGAAATGCCAGAAGAGGAGCAATTTAAGACTTGAACTGTCTCAAAAAAAAAAAAACAAAACAAAAAAAATCATTCCCCTCCAAAACTGTATTTTTATTTTGTTGTCAGGCTTGACTGTAACAGTTGACAGATTGTCCAATAACAGCCATCTCTGTCTTGCAGTGAAGGAAGCTGGCAGAGACTTCACCTATTTAATCGTTGTGCTGGTTGGGTTTGGAGTGACAGGTGAGCCCAGCTGGAAGATTTCAAGAAATGAGCTGCCATAACTATCATGCCAATTTATCATTTCCTCAAGTCCAGTTGTAAATATGAACACATATGCTGTGTTTCTTAGGGGCGCTTCTATACGTGGTGTTCCAGGAGCTGTTTTCTTCCACAAGTCCAAATAAAGTCTATGGGAAAGCATTTGATAAAGTCAAGTCACATCCGGAGGTGAGAATTACATGAAATGTTTCTTTCTTGGACCTGCTACATGTTGTGTAATGAATTGTATCTGCCTGCAGTATTGAGTAGTTTTTCGTTTTGTTTGATTTGAAATGCAGGTGATTGGTGCATTTGGAGAGCCACTGAAGTGTTATGGCGAGACGACACGTCGAGGACGGAGGCAGCAAGTCAGGTCAGCTCTTTGCAGAGATCACCAGGCAATACCAGGATTCCGAGGCTTGTATCGGTTCCTTCAGATCATCTTCTTTGACTCAATGTGTGATTCCTTGGTACAAATTACAAATACAATAGACAGTAAGTGGACCTCCAGTTTGGGTCAGTTTACACTCACATTGGCATTTTCTCCAACAAGCCAAAAGATGTTAACAAAACAGATGCCTGACTATTATTGTGACTTATATCATATAATGTTCATAATAATGCTGTGTACTGAACTCAGTCAACTCATTTAAATGTATAAACAAGTCAAAACAAAGGTAGAAATGTGCACATCGATTCCATTCTGCTACCAGGGCCTTCTGTATATATTTTATGCTTGGAAACATTCAGAGAATGGATCACTATTCTTATTGAAACTAGGGGCCACTGCAATGGCAATGACCAAAAACTGAATAATTATTTTAAAATCATGTTGTTTCTCCTGACTATTATTCATTAATCTCATTTGTGTATTTATTCCTCAGTCATTTGGAATACCTGAAGGATGGACTGAAGCACATGAGACTTAAGTTTTACATCGAAGGCTCTGAACCAGGCCTCAAAGGAATTGTGCATTCAGAGTCAAAGGAGGTGAGTATGTGTCCCATTCAAAATATACATTTTTCAATAAGTTAACATTTAAAAATTAATTTGAAACAGCTTTGTCCATGTAAAAGTGTTCTAGTGTTGATAAGAGTCTGGAGTGTTTCTGAAATCTGTCTGCAATTTAATTTGCCACAGATATTACACAATAGATATTTTATTGTCTGCTAAATTGAGATGACAGCTAATCATTCATGGTTTGATTTTACAGAACCCTGAAACTGGCAAATATGAATTTCGTTACATAGTTGTGGAGATGGACACCTATCCTCGACGGACCATTGTTGTGGAAGACAACCGATCAAAAATATCGACAGACATTTCTGTCCTGTGACTCCTCTTTATGGAAATTTCATTTGTTGTGTTGAACAAAACAGGAATATGTCATTTCTCTCCCAGTTTATTGTAAAAACAGTCATTGCTGAACATCAACTGTTATGGCTGAGATTTTATTAGAATAAGAAACTGGGGGGGGGGGGGTTCTTTATTTTCTTCTTTTTCTGTAGCTGATTGCTTGTTCTGTTTTGTTGAATGAATTGGCAACATTTTTTTGGATTTCAAAACTATTTTCACACATAAGTCTATTTCGACTCTTGAATCAATGTCTTGCACTATGTTGCAAAGTCCACTAGATGGAAGCAGGTCACTGCGAGAGGGATAATATGTTATGCATTTTATTCTGGGTTTGCATGAATGTAAGTCTCGCTTCTATGGGAAACCGTTTTCAGTGTGTTATTTTATTTTATTTTTTTTAATAGAATATGATTGATGTCTATAACTAAGAGGCCAGATTTGAAGCAATTCACAACATTAAACTGAAATATTTGGGATGAATATTTTCTTAAAATATCAGTTTCCCTGTGTAGTCCTTCATGTGTACATTTTTGAAATAGTATGTTATAATTATCGTGTGTTTGCTTCATGTCCCCCTCGGACATTGTAATTTGAATAAATAAGCCCGAAAAACGAACTTATTTTATTTTATTGTATTGGTTGGCGTTGCGAGAGATCGCAGGAGTGAAGTTATTTTTTTATTATTATTATTTTAAAAATAGATTTCAGCTTTGACATGCCACGGATCTAGTTTTGAATCAAGAGAATCCGTGTGAGACAGCAAACATGATCCACCAAGTTTCACCTGGTGTACCATTTTTACGAGTTTCCCTGAAAGCAGCACAGCCGAACACCGCCCACTGTGCATGCATTCAACAGAGATGAGCTAGCTCAGTTAGCCAAAACTCTCCAGGGCTACTTTACTTATTTCCTCAACGTATAATCTGAGAGTAGCCTGTTCAGTGACTGTTTTGATCTTATATGCGATACCAATAAGGTATGTTGGTAAAGCTTACCCGCTATCGCCGTTGTTTGGGTGGGGGCGTGGGTAAATAGTTCTTGTTGTGGCCTTCTCCACGTTAGCTTAGCTGAGCTAGCCTCAGCAGACACCTGGAGCCTAAAAACAGCAGAGAAATGGATCACCTGGACAGTTAATCCAGAAGAAGAAGCAGCTTTAGTGTCTTTGTATAAGAATACACCGAGATTTAAGACACATCGGTCGCTGTTGAGTAAGTTCACATTTTTGTTCTTTGTTTGTGTGAAGTTAGTGGCTAATTTAACGAAGGGCAGTCGTGCTTTACTCACCATCTGTTTTAAGTTAGAGAACGTGTCTTCACCAGCTCTGATGTTCATAAGTTCTGAGCTTTTGCGACTCTGTCTGATTAGATTATTAGTTTGCCCAGTGCAAAACTATTATACACATGTTTCCTGTACTGTATTCATTTTTGATCTGCCTCCATTTTTATTCTGTTTTTCATATTTCTGGGTCTGTCTACTAAAAAAGTGTCGTAAAAATAGTAGGTCGATCGAGGATAGGATAAGGCGTTGTATTACCAATTTGTGTCATGTTTTATTACAATCCTTTGGGGAAAAAAAGTACTTGAAAAACCTTCATACGTGAAGATGAAGCCCTTTTCCAATGTGACATACCCAGCCTTTTGTGGAGCCTGCATCTCAGGTTTACATCAAATTGAAAGGGGCACTATATTTCATTGGTATTTTTTTTAATCTATGTATTGATTCGGATTGACGCAGTATTCACCTCTGAACGGAAACAAAGCTGTAAATGACACTAAATACGTGAGAGATTACAGTGTGTGGGAGTTTTACAATGTGTGACAGTTATAAAATGTGAGAGCGCCTCAGATTGTTTGATAGTTTTAGGAAGTGACAGTTATAAAATGGCACTTTCATTAAAAGTGTGGTAGTTTTAAAGTATTAGTTTTCGAATATGTGAGTGTTTCAAAATGTTTGAGACATTTTTCTGTCCTTAAAAACAGAAGCAAGTTCCCATTAAGGACATATTTTTAAGTGAAGTTGTGTTTTTGGCCAGGAATCAAGAAGTTCTTCCTCAGCTATGAGACTCTCTTCTCACTGACTGACATCTGAGAAATGGAGCTGTACTGGTACATGTGAGTATAACTGAAGTTTCAAAATTACGCTGTCTTTCTCGATGAGTTGTTTAATCTGCTCATTTCACCTCCTAATGTCCGTTGTCCTTTTTTTTACAGAGTTGTGATCATCTTCATCATCATAAAGATATTCTTCTATGTGTGCTGGTACCGGTCAAGACAGAGGCAGCTGGCAGCATACCTGAGCAACCCACGCAATGCCCAGATAGTGATTGTGGGAGGAAGGGCCTATCTTCATCAGATGTGTGAGAGACAGAGTGTAAGTGCTGATCCCTGCATGGGCCAAAAACACTTAAGTGTCTTACATCTGAAATGCATAATGCGGCTGTCAGCTGCCGAAGTGGTTTTGTCCCTCCAGGGTATCTCTTTATTATTATTGCGCCTGAGTGTACACAGATTCAAGGGCTTTTGTTATTAAGAAGGTCTCTTTATGTTAGCTGAGAGACTTGTGGATGTTACACTGAGTGAAAAGAGAGACGGTTGAGTCAGGTCATGGCTGTGCGGCAGTTTTTTTTCTTTTTTTGCTATGGAGTTTTTACTTGTGGTTTTGAGTCCTTCACATTTATTCCAGTAAGCTACGTTTCACTTTTACTGATATAGCGAATACAGCCAAGTGTGTGTCTCCGTTGTCTTGAGTTTGTTTGACCTCGTCTACACAGGTCGGGCGTCGCAGGTCACACTCAGGCAGATCTGTAAGTGCACCGTTATTTTTTTTTTCCCCCTTGTTAAATTCCATCCATGCATGCGAGTACTTTGCTGTGCAAATATCGCAAGTAAGAACCAGATACGAGGCATGAATGTCTGGGTTTTGCCCACATCAGTGTGTCCCTTTTCAGTGGTGTCTTTAATTTTAGAGCTCTGAAATAGCCTTGTGTTTTCTGGAGAAGTGTCACAATCAACTTGATGACCTCGTCTCAAGCAAGTCATAAGATATGTAGAAGAGCACCGCGGCCTCCTCTGAAGCTTAATTTGCATGAGATTGCGATAAATTTCTGTGGTTTGTTTGGGTTCGGGGTGCACTTCGTACTTATCTATTTTTTGTTCGGCTTGCAGGCTCTTAACACGAGCATTTCATACTCATTTTGGAATTGGCAATAAAATGCAACGCTTGTTTTACATCTCCCTTCAAATGCACTTACGAGTGTCATTTTGTAATTGTTTTCAATTATATACCCAGAGTAGTGATGCTCCCTCTCATCATTAGTTTTTCCAGTTTTGTGGGTTAAGATAGACACATTCAGACATCATATTTGTGCTTCCCTCCGGGTCTTTAAACTTTACTGCCTCTAAAACACCTGGAAGCAATCTCCCCGATTCCAAACCTTCCCAAAATATTTAGTGAATTATATAAGATGGGTTTCTTTCCAGCCCATTTCATCTACTCCTTCATAGTTCTTTCAAAAAGTGTTGCATTAAAGTCAGAGGTAGAAAGCCGTTTTCTCAGAGGACTGTGTGAAATAGAAGTCCCATTTAAACTTTCCCTCTGCCAACTTTCAGCGTTTCTCTTTTCGCTGTGGCGGCGACGTGTAAGAGGCACAGGCGGTGATATTTTTAGTGATGTTTAGAATATGCGTGCAACAGGAAATGCCCCATTTTTAAGAAACAATATTAATCAGTGATGCAGTTGAAAAGGTCTTGGATTTCCCCAGACCACTTGTGACTTCCTGTATGCTTTTTAAGCTGTTTATCTGATTTGAGCGACGATCCAGTCAAGCTTAAGGTCACCTTCTGTGTAACTTTAAAAGTTACATTTGTAATAAATTGACCTCCAATCCCAATTCTTTTTTTTTTTTTTCCCTTCGAAACGGTTTCGTTGTTTCACAACTGCTGTGCCCATTTCTCTTCACCGCCCCTCCATTTTTCTTCTCTTTTGTTTCTTCCTCTCCCCTTTGCCCCCTGTGCCATCTTGAGTGTATAATGTTCCCTGTTTAGATTTTAATGGAATGTGCAGCATGTAGGCTGCCTGGTCATCCATAACCTCGTACCCTGAACGCTTTCTGGTGAACTGCCAAGACAATGTGGCTCCTGGGCTTAAATGATGGAGTATCGCTCGCTTGTGCTCTGACTTATTCACAGCTAACAGTAAAACCACGAGAGAAAAAAACTTTTGATAGAGTGTCGTGAAGAGAAATGAATATAGTTAATGATTTATAGATTACAGGGCATTGTTTTAATTGGTTTAGGTTCAGTTACTGTTCTGGCTTTTTTTTTTTTTTTGAACTGGACAGTTCAGTGATGTTAGAATGCAAAGTGTGCTAGATTGAAGGATACTGTTTGATTTTGCTAAAACATGTCACAGTTACGTATCTTTGCAATCTATTAAGGAGATCGGTGCAGTAATTACCTTGAATTTGTCATGCTCTGTCTGCGCCGCCTCATTTCCTACAGCAGCCACAACAACGGGATGGCAAATTACAGTTTATTAAGACACAAGGTCATGAGTCTTTTTTTACTGATCCCCTTCATCTGTACAGACCTTCTTTATGCCACAAAGCTAATTTAGTGTATATTTAAAAAAAAAAAAAAAATCATGTTTAACGCAAGTCATTGACCCAATGTCGACACCAATCTGAGCGAGTTTAAGAAGGTACAACACAGGAGGCATTGAACACATCAGTTGAACACAGCTGCACTTTAATTCCTCACAGGTGTGTCTACAAGGTAACAAACTCATAAACCAAGCAGTGCGTTAACGAGAGGAAAGGTGAATCAGCAACGAGTGGAGGTAGTGAAGCGTTAGTTCAAGCACTCGAGAGGTGAAGGAGGGAGGGCGGGCGGGCTGGAGTGGATGGAGACGAGTGTTGAGGCTGACCTGACAGAAGGATGAGCGCGAACAGGCAGTAGCGAGATCGGCGATGATAGCAACAATGGCCTGTCTCAGGTTTCTGAGACTTTCCTGGGTATTGAGAAGGACTGGCTGACTTAAAAATGAAGAGATAGAGAGAAAGCAGGTTGAGATATTTTGCACATGTGCCGAGGAGAAGTACTCGACATATTGGAAATAGAGCTGCGGGGCATTGAGGAAACCGAAAAGCCTCAGAAGACTTATAGTGGAGGTGGACATGGGGAAGATGACGTGAGAAAGTAATAGCTCAAAGATGTTGAAAAAAGTTGCGTCCGGTTCACAGCTGCAGTTCATTTTCCAGCTGAACATTCATGATATGAAGGTTTGCGCCCAAAGTTGACTTGTTGAATTGATGCTCAGCGATCATGGAGGCTTGTTCAGTCCCGCAAACCTGTTGTCGTCACATTTCAAGAAACCACGCTGGGATGATCGGAGCTTTGTAATGCGGTGCTGGAAGCAGCAATCGCAAACTCGTTACAGTGTGGTCATTAAAGGATTGACACGGTCACAGCAACAACACAAAAGCTCCATGGTGTGCCAAGAAAACATCTCCCACAACACTGCACCGTCCCCAGCTGTGTGAACCCTTTGATACAGTTTTTTTTTTTTTTTTTCCACATTTTGAAGAATTTCCAGTGTAGCAGCAGAAACTGAGATTCCAGAAAATGATTCTTGAAATGTCATGGTTTTAAAATGAAGCAGCTTTACCAGGGAAGCCTGTGGGTGTGTGTGTATTCTCCTGTTGGGCCGCCGATAGATGAAGAGTTTGTGAAATACTCAAACTGGGTCATCCGTCATCAAAACTACATGGTGTTCAAAGTCCCCGAAATCACCTTTATTCTGCATTTTGATGCTCACATTTAACTTCAAGCAGGTCGTCGTTGTCATGTGTAAATGCCTTAATCAATTAGGTTGCTCACGAGTGTGTTTTACATTACTTGTGTGTAGCAGGTAAAATGTACAGTCATACATTTGTGTGGACATAAAAATAAATGTTTCGAATCACAGTAACAGACCTTGATGCAGATTTGAGCGCAGGATTTTATCAGTCAGCCTCCTTCCTGTGCTTCGACACAGAAATGTGTCCTTTACACATCCGTCAACACTTCACTTCAAGACCGGCGCATTCATGAGCTTTCTATTGAAAAACAAACACAATGCTGTGCCGAACACGTCAGCGACAACTGTCTGTGCACAAAACTGGAAGAGACACTCACGCAGTACTTGGCACCACTCGGAGCTGATTGTTCATTAAAGCACTGAGAGTTTCCCAGAGCCGGAGATGAAAAAAAAAAAAAAAAATCCAGATGGTTCATGTCTTCATCTAGTTTATCTCCCACGATCTGTCTGTTGACAAAACTCAGTCTGATTTGTCAGAGCGCCCATGTCCGCTTGTCATCGTGTGGGCTGCATTATTCATCAACCTGCTTATTAATACTGAAGCCAAACTCATGTTGTTTTGTCTTCCTTTTTTTAGGGTCACGTTTTTGATTATATCATTTTCAAAGTTGCACCCATTAAGTTATTCAAGGTGTGCACATGGAAAATGTGACAATATTTTGTGAATTCATTCCAATGGTTTGCAAACCATTGGATTGAATTTACAAAATATTGTCGCTGATTATTTGGTGTGACGTTATTCCAGGTTCTTCTGCGACTTTATTATTACCATGAATTAGTATATAGAACGTGTCGATGGCTGATCAGGGTTCGGGGTTTATCTGTGTGTTTGGAAACTCACAAAAATGGGTTTGAGAGTTTGTCTCATCCCTCTTTGCTTTTCGTTTGCTCTGTGTTTTCTTTACTCTTCTGTTTGCCATTATTGGTCTGAAGCAAATGGCTGAAATGAAGTTTCTTTAAATGATAAATCCATTGTCATGTGCATGTGTGTACAGTAAAACCAGCCAAGTCAGTATTTTAATGTTTGCAGTGTTTACTTGGTCAATTTGTCCCGTGTTTGCACATCTGTGTGTGTTCACTTGTTTTTGTGCTTGTGCCTTGTTTTTTTTTTCGGATGTGTGTATCTTTTGACTCACGGCACTTTCTCCTTTGCTCGCAGCAAACCTCCGTGTGGCCCAGTTGGTACGGCGTCCAGGACGACCTGTCCATAGAGGAGCCCTCCGCGGCCCTGCCGCCGGCCGCTTCCTTCTCCCACCTGGACATGCCGCCCCCATACGAGGCCGTCTCTGGAGGTACCGCCGACACGCTTCTGCTTCTCCATTCGCCGAGCCGATCGCAATCTGAACCAGGAAGTCGGCTTCCCCCTCTAAATTTCCTCTCTTTTACTTCTTCATTCATAACTTCCTTAAAGTTTAGTAGACGCAAGTTATTCTTACATCCTTCTTCTATTCTTACAAACGCAACCTGTCTGGCTTATGAATACATTTGCATAGCTTCGGTTGTTGTTTACATGGGTTTGTTGTGAGGTGCATTGTGGGTCAGCGTGTGGAGACGCTCGGCGGGGACATTGCTCTTGCTGCTTATACGTAACTGAAAAGGGGAAGGTAATTAACTGCCTCTTTCTCTTCCGCCGAACAGTGTCGACCGGTGTGAGAAATGTTCAGGAGACAGAGAGTAACGTTGACCTATTGCGCCGCGTTTCTGTATCTGCTCTGCGTAGGCGCACGTCGTAGGAGGCGAACGCCAACTCCGGTCACAGCATCACAACGGAAGCAGAAGGAAGAGCGGAGTTTTATTTAGCCTCATGTTTCTTTCTCCGTTTTATTTTTAATAGCATTGACATGCATGCTTGTGTGAACACAAGCCACTTTGTTTCCTTTAAGAAGTCGGAGTACTTGATACCAGTACATACTAAAAATGAAACCATACACCTCCAGGGCTCGTTGGTACGCCGCAGTCCTGTATCGACTGCTCATGTGATGCTTTAGAGTTAACGCATATCCACTTGAAGCTGTCTCAGCCACGGCAAAACTAGTGAGATAAAATCACACATATCATCCATCTATTTTCTGACGCGTTTGGTCTTTTCCACTTGTTGAATTCCCCTTATTTCATATTTTCACTTTTCTTACTCCGACTTCCACCTTGAATCACTCAGATGTTCTTTCTTATTGCCTGCCCTCTAAGTGTTTATATTGACGATCTGGAGATCTGCTTCTTTCTTCATTTTCCTTCATCAGTTCAAAAAAAGGGCACAGGCTGAGGTGGCCGCCAGTTTTATGAAATCTTTGTCACGTCTCGAACGCGTCCCCCGCTTGCAGAAGACGTGTCATTTGATCTGAAGTGCACCTTCAGCGTGACAGCAGGATGTGGTTACCGAGGATGGAAATGGTGACATTTTACCACTAATGTTATTAGACAGTGCTGCAGCTTCCATTTCACCCACACATCTGATGGTTTTTCCTATCTCACACAGCAGCGGGGTTTTCAGAGACGCTGCAATAGAACTAATGTAATTGTGCTATGAAAAAAAAAAAAAAACCTGAAGAGTTACAGGTTAGCCGCACCAACATGATGGTGCTTTTTATCTGCTAACATGTCGCTGGTGTCATTGTGGTTCTTTTTTTTTTTTTTTTTTTTTTTATTATTGAGAAAGAAGGAAGTTTATTACAGTTTTTGCTCAGTGGGGGGTGGGGGGGAGAGCCCCTCACCAAGTTGTGATATGATTTCTAATATTTTTGTTAAACTAACAAACGTCTTCACACAGCCGACTGTTTTCTGCTCCCCTTCCAGAAGACGACCTGAAGCCCCCTCCCTACAGCGAGTGTGCCCAAGGCGACCAAGCCGACGCCCCCCGCGCCTCCCACCACACGCCCCTTATATCGGAAGGGGCAGACTCCAGTAGCGCGAACGAAGCTCCGCCCCCTTACACGCCATCCCCGCCGACGCGGGCCGGCCGCGACGAGCGCCAGTCAGAGAGCAGGTCCACTTAAATCAGCCAGTTTTGCCTTTTCCATGCACTGCCTTTCTACATCCAACCTCAGTGATCGTTGCCAGCCTGACTCTCGTCACAAGAGAGCAGATGTGTATTTGGATGTTTGTGTGTGTGTGTGTGCGCATGGATTTATTTTTGTTTTTTTTTTGGTTTTTCAGTACCAGCTTGTTTTTTCTACTTTTTATTGTTCAAAGAAGTGGTCATCTGAGTTTGGCAGTAAGGGATGACGACAACAAGCCTGTGTGCCTCAGTCAGGACCGCACAACCTGCCTCCCAGCACAGATTACCGCGATAACCTTGACCCCCCCTCGGCTCCGAGAGAATCCGTCACGTACAGATAGAAGAGATACTTTCAAATACATTTTGTGAAATTGTTTCCCGCCGTACAATCTGCAGCCGCTTCCTTTTGCAGAACTTGATCAGAGCAGGGTTGAGGGAACTAGTTGGGCGGACAGTTTTTGTTCCTGCTGGTTTGACGTCTGAAATGGCACAGCGAGCACACAAGTTACGACAGGCTGTGGGGGGCTTTAAATCAGAATAAAAACAAACATGTCAATTGCTGCTTTGTAGACTTGAGGCATTCACCTTTGCCCTCTTGATTCACTGCTATTATCAGAATCAAAATAACTCCGATCAGGAGATGAATTCAGCACTTACCATCATGCACTGCAGCTCTCTTCGGTGTGGCCTAATCCTCTGCAGCTTTACTTCATGTCTTTTAGAGGTTTTTAATATTCAACATGAGTTTGAATCCAGTGGTTTCTGAACACAGTTTCAATGATGGTGTTTGCACACCTTGTGCAAATCTTTATTTCATAAGTCTGAAAAGAGCCCTCGGATATCTAATTTGTATTTTTAAGGTTGGTCTGAGAATGTTACATTTTTCTCCTAGATTGCAAAAAAATGTTCAATTCTTGAATGTTGATGTGCGAACTTCCCCGGCACTCTTTAGGCAGCGTGTGTACCGACTTTGTTTTGACCTCATTACTGCAGTTTCTGACTCGGATTTGATATTCACAGTGTAAACAATCTAATTACATTTCGGGGCACCTTGCTATCGACATAATGAATACGCTCAACTTCAGGCAGAGTGTTCAGTGCATCACTTTCACTACACTTGAGCGCAGTGTGCTAATGGGTGTACTAATTGTCTTGGATAATTAACCCATCATTGTATCTGGCTGTGTTTTAAGCAATTCACCAGACTATTAGATCTGCGAATGGAAGCGAGTGCGGACGTCTCCTAAAAGGAACAAATGGATGAAATATAAATGAAAAGCAGACAAGAACACCTGATCTGGGTGTTGTTTCATTTATGATGCTGCTTAAAATAAGCTCTGTTATACCAGGATTCAAACTGCATAAACCTAAGTGTATTTCTTTAGAAGACTAGGAAGTGGACAGTTAATGACAGTTTATACTCAAATAGTAGTAAAAGCTGCATTGACTGAAATGATATTTTATGGAGTAACTCCAGCTGTGAGATTATCTGATGCGTTGCTTTGAATTTTAAGATTTTGCCTGATTTGATGAGATAATCTTGTGCAAAAAGATTCCCTGAAGAAAACAATCCCTGAAGAAACCTGACAGGGCTATGAGCAAAGACTCTTCTGGAGCTGAACCTGCGTCACACGCGGCTCCTCCAGTCACAGAAAACTCAGTTATTCACGCTTTTTACTTTCCGCAACAGTCGCAACGTGAAGACTAACCAAAAATGCAACGAGGACAACAACAGCTTCTGTTCTTTGTGTTTGTTGTTAATCTGCCACCGGTCACACAACTTTGTACTTTTCCTTTTTTTTTTTTTTTTTTTTTTTTTTGCTGTTATTTTGTATATTTTTCTGGATTTTTTTCTTTGTGCTTTTTCTCTCACTGCATTCAACATAACCTGGAAATAACACTGTAAGAAGATGTATCCAGTTAATCTGTTCTCGTTTGTTTAAGCAGTGCTATAATCGGTGTAGTTTCTATGTGGGAAAACGAGAGAGAGCGAGAGAGAGAGCGAGAGAGAGCGAACTGAATGCAGTATAAATGTATTCTGGGTTTTGTAACAAGTATGAAAAGTTGGGGGGTGAAAATATTTAAATATGCTGTGTTTTAATGGTGATTCTTTGTATTTGTGATGAGAAATCGTCCGTCACTGATGCCTTTTACCAAATCGTCCCTGTGGTTTTTACAATCTGAAAGGTGCAGCGGAGAAGCTGCGTGAAACAAATGGAATGTAGGTTTGAAATTGCGTCGCTAACATGGCAGCAGCATGATAATGATGATGACTTGACTTCCCAAAAACCACAGCGTTACAGGCTGCTTCTGTACTGTACGTCCTGTTTGTTCACTTCCCGTTCATTCCTACAATTGTTGACATATCAGATTTCTCCACTTTGTAGCTTTGTGGATTGGTGGGAATTACTTTGTTTTTTTTTTTTTTGTTTCCTCTGGATCGCGATAAATACATCTCCTGTATTAAACTGTTGTTATATAATATCGCACGAATCCTTGTCGTTTTCTGTCACCAGTTTGCTGCAGAAATACATCCGGTTTAAATCTCACGGGCCGGTTATTCCCTGTAGTTTATTAAGTAGTCATCAGTAAACAATCCCATGAGGATTTTCTCTACTCAAAGTATCAAATATGTGCACTGACTTTCTTTGGGGTTTTTGGGGGAATAAAAAAAAAAACAATGTGGGACGGATTTTTAAACGGGAGACAGAATCCCCGGAGGAGTGCAGATTGGTATGCTGCATTCCAGCCGTCGTTCAGGGCCAGTGTCACATCTGAATATGCACAAGTCGACCTCCCCTGAGGAAGGAAAGGATTGCTTTCTACAAGATTAATCAACTGATCTTTCATGCGAGGGAGCCGAGTTGCCTAATGCAACCGCAGGACAGTTGTAAATCCACATAACGGAGAAACTCCTCCAACTTCGGGTCGTCTGTAACTTGCTCTAATATATTTTACTTAATTGTCAGGATGAGAAGGTACGAACCAGCAGTGGTTAGCACATTCAGTCAGGAAAAAAACGATGTCCAGGTATTTTACCTCCCACCCACAGACCCAAACATACTTCTGTTTTTTTTTTGCTGAGTCTAAACTTTTGCAGTTTTGTGATGAGCTGATGAACTCGCCTCCCGGGACGAGTTCAAGCCCCCCTGTAACTCTGTCTTGGATAAGAGCATTAATAGAGGGTGGATGTTATCTTCCTGTATGGATAGATTATTAATCATATCCTCATTACTAATTTACCGTCGTGAATAAGTTATGCCGCTCATACTTTTTGTTCAGTTGTGTAATCGAGTCAGTGAGGCTCCTTGTAAGAAATAAATGAGCATTCATGCGCTGAATGCCGACTGAAAGCATTGTGTGAGACCGTTAGAGGAAACTGGAGTAGGTGGCTCGCGCTCTCAGCGAAGTGCAGTTTCCTTCCCCCCGTTCAGTACGGGAGCTGATGGCGGGGCTACACCCTGGACGTGATTCAAGTCAGAGCAAACACCCTCATTCACACTTATGCACGATTTATAATACCGTAATTGGTCTAATACTGTGGGAGGAAAAGCCACACAAAAAGTTCCCCAAGAATCAAACCGGGGGATTTTCTCACTGTGAGACAGGAGATCTAACCACTTCTCCAAGGTGTGTTGTCAGTCCTCAGAAGAGCCTGTGTCATAGTGTTTACTGAATGTGAGGGTTCAAACACATGACCCACCGGCTCCTTCTCATGCTGACCAGCTTTTGGGCCTGGAAAGAGGCTTTTGCAGGTGAACCTGTAATTAGCATTAGAAGTGGTCGGCCGTGTTTGTCACGCTGTGGACTCTGCGTCAAAACAGCCTTCAGGTTTTAACCGATTCCCGGAGAAAACAAGCGAGGCGTGAGCGAATCTGTTGTCTTGTTTCAAGTGTGTTAAGACATGTTTCCAAAGAACTATCAGGAATTTACAGATCTGTATAATGACTCGTTCATTCAAAACGTGTCGAAGGAAAAGGGTTTTTAAAACACTCAAAGCAGAGGAGGGATCAAGTTGGAGGTTTTCGCACCAGGTCATCCAATATTCTTCCAAAATCCTGTCGTTTGTCTGTCTTCACAACGTGAACGCCCTTCACCTCATCCATCATCCTGCTCACGTCTTTTCTCGCTCCGTCCTCGGCATCTTTTCTCCCCTACAAAGCTATCATCTTGCTTTCATACGCATGACCAAACCGTCTCCCTCACTTTCCTCCCAAACTGTCCCTCGAATGCACTCACACTCTACCCTTCCCGGTGAAAACCACCACATCCTCCGCTCTGGCACCTCCTCTTCCAGCCTCATGTTTTTCATTCGGTGCCACCATCTCTGAGCCTTTCAGCGTAGCTGGCCTCACTCTCCTGTTTCAGATATGTTTTTCATTATTCCTAACACTAACTTCCCCCCCCCCAAAAATCATCCTTCAGCTAAAAATAGCAATATAACACTTTAAAAAAAAGAAACACATTTAGAAGTTATTGCAGCCTCTTTTCAAGCTGTAAAAAAAAAAAAATCCTTTTCAAGTGTTTCCAGTGTGAGAAAGGCACCTAATAATATCGGAGGACACTCCCACTGATATAAAAACATGTTTTTCCAAGTCCATCTGTAGTCAATAGAAGGTCTCAGCAGTCTGGCGTATTCAGATGAATCATGTGCATTTCATTTGTGTTTCGTATGTGTGTGTGTGTGTGTGTGTGTATTTGTGTGTAAATGTCCTAATTTATGCCTGTCTTTGAAACCGTCCTCTTGCTGAGCAGCAGGAGCGACTCGCGGACACAGGGATTCATTCAGCACTTGAAGAAGATCCATTTCAGAAGATGCATGCTTAATTTGTTCTGCTCCGACAAGTCGACGCCTCAGTCTGCGCATAGGGTGTGAACAGGGGGGGTGATCACTCTCCCCAAAAGCTATCAAAGCATCAATTTGACAAAAATGAGCACTGTTTTGAGACAGAGAGAGAAAAAAAAAACCCTGTGAGTGTGTAATGTGCCACCAGAGGGCAGACTTACACCACTGGCCCTTATTCCCCAAATGTTATTGAGCAGCTTGCACCTGTTGCTTAGCATCAAACAATGAGGCAGTGCTGCTGGCCGACATCGCCACAGTCCAGATTGATGCATTTTATCACAGATTTAACTGACAGAAAATGGCATTGACTTTTGTTCCCAAGTTTTACACTTTTGATGGGAAAAATAATTGGGCTCGATCAAGATCAATTGTCGAGCCCCTCTTGTGGAATGTATGCTCAAGGACATTCATTTTTTATATCTTAGCCTCTCAGCTGCTGCATTTCAAAGCTGCATACAAATGAGCTTGGCTGGAGTCATTGAAAAACGAAGTTATTCTTTATTACTGCCTCTTTTTTGGTTAGAAAAACATCACATTTAACGTCAGTTTGATATATGCCACAAAATAAAATGTTGTAAATCACTTGTGTTTGTATTTCTAGATGCAGTGGTTGTATATAAAATGCTTCTAAACAAAATTGTCATAAAAGAAGCTTTTTCTTTCTCATTGATTCCCGTTTCAGTGACTGAGAGTCTATTTTATGTCAGTTGTAAACAGCGTTAGATAAGCACCATGTCTTTGTCACGTACTGGTTTTGCTTTGAGTAATTGATGCTTTCAGGGGAAATCTTTGCATTCTTTTGGAAACAGGCAGCGATCCATCATGCATGCGGCTTTACTAATCATTACATCTTGGTATAAACATCTGTATAATGGATATAGCCCAAAACACTATTCTCAAGGATATTCGTTCGACCGCTTTTCAAGATTATTGAGGTCTTGAAGGCCATTTGAGCAGCGGAATAGATGGCTCAATTACCCACTGCTGACTGTCAAAGACGTATTACGTATGCGAGCAGTGGAAATAGGTGCGGTGCCGATCAGGTGGCAGAGTGGTATGTATGGACGCAGTGACCATGGAGGAGGAAAAACCACAGCTGCTTCTGGAGCATGTTCCAGACATGGCTGAAGGAGGACAGAAAAGATGTAAGAAATACTCCTGTTATTGGTTTACCACCTTCCAAAGAATGTTTCACGTGAGCATATAACCCCCCCCCCATTGCCGGTCTCACCAAAAGTGAGATTTTTACACTGTTTGAATTTCCATCCAGCCTCAAGTTCAAACTCAACATCCCGGTGCAGCGGCAGTGTATCATAACACCCACAAGACACAAGACAGAGGACGCAAATGAGTTTTTCAGGTCGTTTAGCAGCTAACGGATTTCTTCCGTTCTCAGTCTGAACACCTTCGTTGCTTTTTATGGTAATGTTTTTTTTTTTTTTTAAGGTTGTTAATTAAAGCTGTCATATCCTTTCACTGCATGTAAAACAACGAAGATCTGCTTTCGTTAGAATCTTTTAGAGATACCAAGTAACTTAAAGTTTATATTCATCTCTCAGGCGTCCTTTTTTCAATAAGAGAAGTGGCCAACACTCACAGCAGGGTTGGATGCTTTTCTTTTAAGAGTTTGCTTGTTCTCCACCTGCATGCGTTTTCAGTGGTATGAAAAAGTTTGGGCACCCCCAATCATTTTCAAGATTTTCCTTTCTAAATCATATAAATAATTTCCTCACTATGTTCCTCACAGTGGAAGCTGACAGCTTAAATCTCTGAGTTAGCTTTTTGCATTCTTCCCAGAAACCATGATGTTGAACAATCTTTGTTTTCAGGTCATTTGAGAGTTGTTTTGAGGCTCCCATGTTGCTATTCTTTAGAGGAGATGCAAAAAGGAGAACAACTGCCAAGTGGCCACCTGAAATACCCTTTCTCATGATTGGCTTCACCTGTGTACGTAGGTCAAGGGTCAATGAGCTTACCAGACAAACTTTGTGTCCCAATAATTAGTGCTAAAGGTACTCAAATCAATAAAACAACAAGGGTGCCCAAATTTATGCGCCAGCCTACTTTTTTCAAGTAATTATTGCACACTTTCTGTTAATCCTATAAACTTCATTTCACTTCTCAAACATCACTGTGTATTTATGTATTTTATGTATTTAACTGAAATTGCTGATCCGAACAACCAATGACTTATAAAGAGAAATCTTGCAAATTATATATATATATATATATATATATATATATATATATATGTAATTTGTGACTGTCTGTCCTGTGTGTTTACAGTACAATATGATACACTAGTGACACGTTTAGTTGCATCCCCTCTTCATTCAGGTCTCCTCCTGCAGAAAGAAGACGGTTGGATCATGGTGAGTCCAGACAATAAACAGTTTCATCCGTTGTTAAGTTAATAAGGAACTAAATCATTCTGTCAGCTTTTGGGGTGCACAAATAAATTCACTGCTAATCTCATTCTTTTCTCAAGAGAGAAATTTCTGAAACTGATTTTTTTTTTTTTTTTTTTTACTCATTTTACTGCATTCATTCTTGTTCCTGGTTGTATTTCAGATTGCATAATTGATGATTTCATAATAGGACACAGCACATAATAGCAGTTTGAATTTTCTTCTTGCCTTGTTATCCCCAAGAAATAATGGTGTTGCTTGGATGTCAAACTGAGAAGCAAGAACTTCAATGAATGTGGTAAAAATAGTCTGCCAACACTTTTCCTTTAGTCTTTATTTCATTTTTTTTTCTGCTCTGGACTGACATAGTCTCATACAGAAGAGTTTAGTAAAGGTGAATGGAAATTTCAGTCAATGCAAATAAAAGGAAACTGTGATTTTAAGCCAGAGACAGAAAAATGATTGATGCTGGTAAAAGTCAGGATACAGCCTGGACATTATTATTATTATTATTATTATTATTATTATTATTATTATTATTATTATTATTATTATTATTATTATTATTATTATATAGGGCTGATTAGAACAAAAGGACACTCTGCTTTGATTTAACAGTCGATCTGAAAACAGATGAAAGGAAAAAAAACAGTCTGAGTATTCGCACGTGTTCTGAACGTCTGCGTCTGCTTCACTCTGCGCTCTAAAACACTGCCGTCCGCACCGGCTTTCATCTTGATCAAGTGCGGAAAGCGTGATAAGCAGGTTGATCATCTCTCCTTGGCCTGCCACCACAGATATAATCTAGAGGGCAGCGACACGCCTGCTCCTGTGTTTGTGTGATGATGACAGGATAAGTGAAGACGTCTGAATGCCGGGAAGGAGGGATGAGCACCAGGTGTCGGCATGTAATGACACGGCAGTCTGGTTGCTTAATTTTAAGAATTTGTTATAGCTACTGGACATAATAATCATTAATTTCCTTTACAGCCTGTTTTTGACAGCTCTTGTACTTATTGGTCCCTCTAAATTGCACGGAGTCATGCAAGCATGTGCAGTCTTTCCCAGAGGTAATTTGTGGGGAACTGAGGCTGGTGTGTTTTGCATTTTTAATCCCAGAAAATGTCTCCAAATGGAAAGTTGTCATCCAGGCAAGCGAGCTTGTGACTTATACCCACCACTGGCTCCATCTCAACAATGAAAGGTGAAAATTAGAAATTCTCCCTCCCGGACGACCTGCAGCATTCCCCAGCGTTTGGTTTCATGAAGCAATCCATTCATCGGGGCCACCGCCGCACCTTCAGCACTGTCAAAAATCAGCTGAGAGCTAGAGCAGAAACTGTTTGGAAACATCTATCTGGCTTGCAGAAGTCGTGATTCTTATCAGGATTCAGTGTTCCAAAGTGTTGCATTTGCCCTTCAGCATATTGGATTTGACGTGATGTGCATTGCTGACTTTTCCTTTTCCTTTTTTCTTTTTTTTTTTTTTTGTTAGGCTTCTTTTTTTTTTTTTTTTTTCGAAGCTACAGTGAGTCGAAGAAGTGTGTCAGTTCCTTGCAAACAGTGTCTCCTCACTTGTGTAGTTTTGGAAAAACTTAAAACGAGCAGGTGGAGACAAGATTGAGTTTTTCTGGGAGCTGTCAATAGAGCTCGGGAAAAAAAAAAAAAATCCCTGCAGTGTACGCAGAGGATTTGTGTTGCGCAGGAAACAAGAAAGACTGAAGGAAAGTACTGAGACCAGAGCAGTCTGTCAATCCCAGCTGAATGGTCCGAGTCTTGCTGCCCTTCAACCTTATGTTAATTTCGCCATTTGCCTGCTGGGCCTCATTGCTCACCTGCTGTCCCAAACAACCAATTCCAAGTCCCTGCGTAAAATGACACCTCCTGTCTGGTGCCAGAGGAAGTGTTGTTCCCGTTTATCAGCTTAGCGCGAATTTACATTTTAATTGAATCCTGATGTTTGAGCCAAACTATACTTGCTGAGTAACTGGAGCCCCTTCAGAGAAACAACTTACGGTCTTGAAGTGTGAGTCCACCGGAGATGACAGGCAGTCAAAGTCGTTCACATCGACTATGCAGAATTTGTCTTTATCTGCCAAGACTGCTCGTTCTGCCATCACCAGGAATATCCGCGGATTCCGCGTGCTTTGGAATATCATGAAACTACAGCTGGGCTTTGTGTTGTGTGCATTTACACATCAGCTCGCATGTATTTTAATGAGTTTCAATGTGCCAAGAATTTTCATACTTCCTTTGCCAGGGATATTTGGAACAAGTGTATAAAAACAGCAGGAAATCAGTTGTGCTAAAGGTGCGTGCGTGCGTGTGTGCGTGTGTGTTGCATCTCTGTTCTCTGATCGCTCTTAGTTCAGCGCTCCGCGATGCTAATCAGGATGGACGCGTCCACTCCCACACCGTCTTTGATGTGACATGTTGGCCAACTGTGCTGATGTGTGAGGTTTCGTCTAATAAGATGTTAGATGAAAAGATGTGATTCGTCAGCACCTGACTTTGTTTGGACAACCCTTTTACATCTATTTAGAATATTATATTAGACAATATGGGGGCGTGAGCTTTAAGTCAGTGGTTCATTTTGCAAGCCCCAGTGGGCTGGAGGAGTTATTATCTCTACTCTGTAATAACATACTGTATGGTGAGAGGATACGTTTGGGGTAAATATGTAAGAAATTTGTATTTAACAAACTTAAAAGTGAAATTTAGCTTAGTCTCATGTCTTCACGGAGGGCTCGGCATGCTTTGAAAATGGCCACAGAGGGTGGAGTCCAAGACTCCAACCAGTTTATTAGTTTTTGGACTTTGTAAGGAAAATCATTTGCTTATTTTAGGTGTAAAAAAAAAATAAAGTTTCAGTCTTGTAGTTTGTTTGTCTATACATAAACCCATATGAAGGATGACTGTATAGCTTCAGATCTGTTGGCAGTTTTATGCCTTCGAGCCTGACACTGAACCTTATGTTAATCTCAGTGGGAGCGCTCTGTATGACCGTGTGATTGTGTGAACGTAATAAATTTCATAAAACACATTATTGAGACCGTTCTGGAGACACAATACAATATAAAAGTAGTGTCCAGTCACCATTTTTTATTCTGTCTGCTTAGAAGATGTTCACCAGTCTTTTGAGTTCAGATGGACTACTCTGTGTTTTCTTACACAAAGACGGAGATAAAGGACTACAGTCTCCTTTACACTGGTGTGGACAGCAGCTCTACCCATTACAAACCAATTAAAATGCTAATTTCAGTTGTTATTATTACATTATTTCCTGAATGAGGCACCTGCAGGCTCCGTCCAAGTACTGTACACTGTAACTGGATAGCGATTAGCGTCTGCATTATCCCACCAATAAAGAGCAGCGGAAAAGTCAAGAGCATAAATTGAGCGACACACTGCCGGAGACAGTTTCTGAAAGAAGTCATTAGGATCCAGACTAATTACATCTCGCCTGACCTTCCAATCTCATTGCCTCAACCGGAACAAATAACGTTGCCTTTACCTTGCGCATATGGAAATCCAAATAAAGTTTTGGTAATAGATGGTAGCCACGACATTGTAACTTAAGGAGATTATTATGTGGCATTGGAAAGTGTTATCATTGTAACAGCAGAGCTGATAAGAGTTAATTAACTGATAATGGGACTCTATTCACTGAGATGAAAGTCAGCGAACAGAAATGAAAGGATAGGAGTCAAAAAGAAAAATGGACCTTCTGTAGATCCCTGAAAAAAAGTGGCAAATTTTTTTTCCCCTCCTGATTAAGTTTTGCATTTAGATGGGATGAATGCTGAATAATCTGTTTCACTGCTGCCTCAACAACGACATGAAACAGTGTGTGAATTTCGTCAAGTGTATTTTCTACAGAAATTGCATTACAAGCTTCTTGGAGAAAACTCGGCACCTGTCATATCGGAGCCTTTGATCGCCCGATGATGACCTCTTTTATTCACTCCTGCTCTTCTTCCCGAAAGTCAACACAAGACAACAGAGCAAATCGATAACAACATCGCAACGAAGCCAAAGCCTGTTTTGGGAAAAGTAAACTTAGCAAAGGGGCGAGGGAGGAAAAAAAAAAAACCAAAACAATATATGCAGACACAAATCTGCCGTCCTGTATGCAAGGCCTTTGATCAACTTTCCGGCTGGGCAAGTTGAAGGTTTTATCTGCTCTTTTCTCGTTTATCCTTTTCTCTCATAGATGAGAAACAATGTGCTTTATTCCATTACACTGTAAATCCAATCTCATGCTTCACGCTCTATAGAAAAGTAGCAGGAAGAAGGGAACGAATGAGATGACATGGGGAAATGTTGACACAAATCCCACAATCCCTAAGGCGACACCAGTTGGTCATTGGAGTACAGTTGAGGGATTCTGAGCAATTAACCAATCAATTAAGGGATTGATGGGACTCTCTGTAGCTATTATGCTAATGCATTCATTGTTGGAGGGAGAAGTGCGCGCTTGGCTCGACAAAGTGACACAAAGCTTTGTCTGGCTGATGATTCCTGTTGTTGCCCGGTCCAACCAGGAGGTCACGCTTAGGAAATTGGTTGGTTTCCTGAAGGACAATGTTCAAGGATAGAACTGAAAAATAATTAGCATTTTGCTGCTCTGAATATAAACATACAAACATAAATTCAGATATCATACTTAACACTAACCAGTATTTAACTGAAATGTGTAGAGGGAATGGTCAGATATAATCCCACAAAGCAGTTTTCTGTCTCTGATCCAGTAATCAGCACTTCATCCATCTTGTCGACTTATGTAAAGAAAAAAAAAATTCTTAAAAGTGTCAGTTAATTCTGCATTCTCAAGAGACATAACTACATAAATCTGAGTGTCACCATTATCTTTTGATCACAATTCCCGGTGGGAACATTTAGAGGTTAAAAAAGGAGTGATCCTGCGGACTCTTGATTTCCAGAAACAAGCACCAAAAATTGACAGACGTACGCCTTGGAGATTGATAGACTGATACTCGTTGGGTTAATAAAACCTATTAACCACCTAAAAATTCAACATGGTGGCCATTTTTCAAGAAGACCGCCATTTAGTATACAGAAATATTGCACTTTGCAATAAAACCACAAAGACTTTTTGAATGATCTTGGTGTGAAATCATACATTCATGGCTATGCAGATTCTAAAGCCGGAACAAGAGACTTACCCACTGGCTTCCTTTCTTCCCATATATCTGTCCGAGAATGATAATCAGGGTAAAAGGTTGGAACGTTTCACGATGATTTATGATAGCCACCGTCAGTCCAATGCATTATTGACTGTGCTTGTAGGCTGTTGGCCTATGCTTATTTGTCACTTATTGTCATGCAACATGGCAGCGTATACTACACCTCTGAGCCTCTCATCTGCAGCTGCACAGTGCGGTGCAGGTCAGACCAAAGCAGTAGCATAGACTGTAGCATTCCGACTTGCAGCCACACTTCTTCAGCTGCTGTCAACTCTCTGCAGTGGGTGGGAGCTCTGTGCAATTGATTTGCCACAGATCTCCTTTCTTGGTCCAGCCCCAGTTGGCAGGAGTCTGTGTTTCTGGGTTACATTCTGTTGACTGACTCCAGATGTAGCCCACCTGGGAGGTAGCACACTTCACACGCTGCTTCAGCGCTGCTCAGGTTGAAAGAATGTCTTCGTAAGGCCTCTGCTCCTGTCCAACCTGGATCATCGACACCTCGGTGGGCACTGGCTGAGTTTGCTGAAGACAGTTGAAGCCTCATCACAAAGCAGACTTCTTCCCAACAACCCACCTCAGGTTCTGTCCTTGGCCAAAAGCAGCCCATAACTGATGCAGACCTGGCTTCTGAAGTCCCTGCAGAACGCTGAGTGCATTACCACAACATCTGTGTCACTGCCAGACAGATAGTGTGGTTGCTCGACAGCATCCTCGTCCTTGGGCACATTTGGTGTCGCCACACATGCAAGCTTATCAGCCAGGACACCTCAGCTTTGTCCTTTTCTCTCAAAAGGACAAGCCTTTGTGATTTTCTTGCAGAGTGCAATAATTCCGCAATGAACACTTCCCTTGAAATTTGCAGTTGTTTTCTCTGTAGACGGAGTGGTAAACAGAGAGCTTTACTGTGTAGCTTAGCTCTTTCTTTGACCACAACTGTCCAGTATAGTGACTGCATTACTGCAGCTGAAAGACCAGCAGGTGAAGAATCCACGTCGTGGACTCACCACCTATGAAGTCCAACAGGAGCGCATTTCCCATGCAGTATGAGAGAGTGAGTACCACGTATCATCATGGCCCCCTGCAACAGGAACTAACTCTTGGAACACGGGGCGTCACTTGACTGAAACACTTCAAGTAGATTAAATTCAGTAAATTAAACGAAAAGTTTTCTTCTCTTTTTTTAAAGAAAGATTGGAAATGGATTTTTCCTCATGTAAATGGTACCTTTCTCACATCAAAGTTACTCACCAAAACACTATTCAATTAAAAAAAAATTAAAAATAAATAGTCTAAAAACATGCATTCCAGATTAATAGGCAATTCTAAATCATCTGCAGATGTGAGTTTGTGTGTTGTGTGGACTGGTGACCCTGCTTTAAAAACAATATCAGCTGCGGTCAGTTTCACCGTCAACAATAGGTTGCATAAAATGGTTTACAAAATGTAGATAGAAATTCTTTAATTATTCAGTTATTACTTAGCTGACCCCTGGAAATACTGCGAAAATAAATGAAGGACAGAATTTATTCTTAAAAAGTCCACAGTTTTTATCAGATTTTGCAGACTTCTAACCATTGGTGTCCTGGTTTCTTGTCCAAACTACAAATATAAATATTAAGCAAACAAACAAACAAACAGAAAACCCTTGGAAATTGTCCGCCTCGACAGAGAAAGACTGCACTTCTCCTGTTGACTCTTCCAGACATTTGATGAACACCTGAATTAATAATGAACCTCGAGAAAATACATATTTAATCCTTTAAATCTGTTGCAAACAGCTTGTAATATTCACTGAGCTTTCTCCTGCATGATTCATATGGAAATATAATATCTTTGGAAAGCTCATAAGCCATGAGACTCCTTGCTTAAAGGGACCAGGATGGCATTTATCTCCTGGCATCAGTGGAAATTTCCCACATATGGGACCAACATCATTATGTGTTGAACACAGTTGGGCGCTGAGGAAACTGGTGTATGACTAATTGCTGCTGAAGCTGTTGTTGTTAGGAAAAACCGCTCAAGATGTCATTTTGAATATTGCAACATGAAATCCGGTTGAGTCAGTGTGAGCTGCAAAAATGATGCAACATCATCATTAGCATATCAATCAGTCAATCACAATGGGTACCTTGACTGACTGATACCGCTGAACCCCCTCCGGGGTTGGAATTAGATTTGACTGTAAAAGTGAAGAGATGGGTGAAATGTTTGTCACTTCCAGCCGTATCGAGGGAGCGTCTCCGTCTGTCGGTGCTGTTTTGTGCAGCCTGAAGTATCTCAACAAATGAACAGATTTTCATTTTCATGTTTTTTAAGCTCAAATATTTTCTCTCCGGCTAAAATTTTCCTCTGATATACACTTTTACAAACTAATAACCTTGATTATCATCTCACATTGAATCTGGTTATTTCTTCTAAATGGTAAACTGGATCCATTTCTAAGTTTCTTGACAGTTGCTGTACGTATGTGCTCAACACTTGTTCAACACTAAACAACCAAAATCTAACGTTTTAGCTCTTGCGACTGTCTTGGAATGGATCCGGCAATATCATGCAACAGTTGGGGAGCAGTTCTACTCGACAATTGAAAATTCTTAACAATATTAAAACAGGGCTGCTTTCCTCTCCAGAGATTTTTTTTTTTTTTTTCATCAGGAATCAAGCAAAGTGTAGATCATTAAGAGATGAGATGAGGATCAAACTGACATGCTGAAATCTTTTTTCCAACACTTTCACAACTGTGAAAACTAAACTGTAAAAAGGTTCCAGGTGGGTTTGAGACATCGACGATGTCTGTGAGAAAAAGGAATGTTTGCAAGGTTCTGCAACTCACACAAGGAAATTGCAACCCCCTGCAAGTGTTTTGAGATATATTGCAAACTTCCTTGTGAATTTAATCCACTATATCTCACAGCCCCTATAGGGACCTGGGAATTTTAAGGGCAAACCGCAAGCTTACCAAACGTCTAACTACATATAATGTATGGCTCCAGTGAATTAAACTTACATTAGTTTTGAATTAAAAAAAAAAAAAAGTCTCAAGATCCAGAATTCAAACAGAGCAGTTTGCCTGCAATGGGATTTTTTTTCTTTTTTTTCTCACTGTTGGTCGTCATTTACTAATAGTTACAAATTATTTCTTTGAGATACTTTAATACGAAACACGGCATCCACCTAAACACAGTCACACCCAGGGGGAAACATTGCTGTATTTTTTATACTCCATACAAAACAAATTTAAAACACTGTTGTTACATTATACAATAGATTAAAGTGTCTATACATCCAAGTACTTCTCTCAGAAACGATTAGTATTATTTTATTATATTAACTAATCTTTCACTATATTTGATTGCATCTCCAATATCAGATATTAAACTGTAGAAAATCCATTGTGAATGTGGAATTACATTTTCTCTGCATAGTAAAGTACATAGTCCAAATTGCACTCAGGTATGAATGAAATGCAATATTTGAAAAAATACGCTTAGCTACAGACACTCCAAAATACTACTCAAATACAGTGATGTGCAGTAGTGTTTACAATTTGTTGCCTCTGTTCTCGGTCACACCTCTCTGTTCACCAACTTGTTTTTTTTATTTAGAGGTTATCGCTCTTGCTTTACAGTGTGAATTTCCCCGGTTTGGATCCGAGCTTGGTTGACTTTCTGCAAAAAGCTCGTGTTGTTCTCACCGCGGCGTGACGTGATGGGTTTTCTCCGGTTACTCCAGTTTCCTCCCGCAGCCCATAAAGATGCATTACAAGGTAGTAAGTGACCTAAAATGGCCCGCATGTGAGCATGATTGTCTTTCTCTCTGCGTGTGCTCTGTGATGAGCCAGTGATCTGGCCAGAGCGTAACCTGCCTTCATCAGCAGTCAGCGGCGATCATATCCAGCGCCCTGTGACCCCGAGTTGAATCAAGCAGTATAGAAGATGGATGGATTGAACTTCTTGCAGGTGATGAGGTATATTCATTAAATCTCGTGTAAAACCACGCAGCCTCTCCACCACCACAACCTCTTGCGACGCTGTTCGCCTTTGAATTCCTGCTTTTAGAGGCATTTACTTCACATGAGCGGTCTCCATATAGTTTGTCCATCGCAGCCCGACTGAAGCGCTCAGCCATTTACTTTCATCTTGTCCAAAGGCGCTGGCTCAAAGATGGGAGGAGGTGAAAGGGACTCTGGGAGAGGCAGGGCATGTTCAAAGAGAGATTCTGCCTTTTTTCTGAGGAGCGGTCTAAGTACCTCAAAAACAAGCAGGTGCTTCCCTCTCATAATGACGCTTTGACGGTTTCAGCTTCGCCATGTGAAGGAAGCCACACTCTCTCGAGCTCGCTTTCTCCATCGGGAGGCAGAACGTCAGAGAGACGCCTGCCTGAGCGCACTCGCAGCCAAATCATCAACCACATACAGTTATCCTCGTTGATAAATGTTAAGATAAATGCCTCCTCCACACAGCTCGGCTGCCAGTAATTGAAATTAATTAACTTGTCCAACATGGGGCAAAAACAATAACCCGAGCTCTCCTTCCCCTGTCAACAAAGCTCGTTTCTCTTGAGGAGCACGGGTAGTATGTTGCAGCCCTCTGCAGCTGGCCCCTGCAGGAGAGGTGTAGAGATGATAGATGTCTGTTTTTCCAATGGTGCCTCTTTTTATAATGAGTTCCTCCACAATACTGCAGGCTCATTACAAAGACAACTGTAAAAACCTGGAGCTGTGCAATTGAGAATATTAGGAAACAATATTCCAGTAATGACTTTGATTATTATCAGTTAATGATCATTTGACTTTTGTTTTTGAGCTTTTTTTTTTTTTTTTTTTGATGAGGAGTTTGTGAATATTAATGTAAGCTGAAGGAAATAAAACCTCGATCTCTGATGGATACAACATTAATTGAGAACATGCATATTTTATTGATCCCTCCATTTATCCTTGACACTGCTCCATACAGTGTAGGGTTGTGATTCGCTGGAACCGACACTGGGAAAAAGGTAGTGTATCAAATCAAATCGAACACACATATAGCCACATGTTACATGCACGTGCAGACATGTTTTTACACTGTGTGAGAAAACTGGAGTGCCTAAAGAAAGCTGTTGTTCGCACAGTAAAGCACATTAGAAAACCGCCCTGAAAGGATCTCCAGCTCGGTATCGAACCAGAGGTAATTTTGCTGTGAGGTGAAAGTGTCCTCGCATACATATTTCATTTCACGTTAAACATTTCTTCCAAAGTTATTGAGTTTCTTCATCTGCGAGCAGGCGTGAGTCGAGCAAACTGAAAAGCTCCTTAGTTTCGAGACATTTTTTTTTTTTTTTACAGACCTGAAATGCACTCATAAATCAAAATTTATAGAGCTCTGCACCAAAGAGACCAGGCACGGCTTTACTGTCCACGTCTGCTTGAGGTGCATCACAGTTCACGCTCACACTCATGCACTTGCTCATTGTAAGAAGTATGAAAAGCACAACATTTCCTGCTCCTCTCGTCTTATATGTATAGCCGTGTACGCGGTGTTTATCTGTCTCACATCAGTGCGTACAATCCTCTCACCTCCGGTCGGTGAAGTTTCAGACTCAGACGGGGTGTGTGCACTGAGAGAAGAGACAGAACCGCGCCGTGAGAGGCCAGTGAAGTCACCCTGAAACACAAGATGGCGTTGAAAGAAACAAATTGCTTCCGTTGAGTTAGAAATGGGAGGCTTTTTTTTTTTCCGGTTTTCCTGAGACAGTTTGGTCAGTGCTGGTGAATAATCACTGTGGTCCCCCTGTGGCAAAGAAGAGCAGAGTATTGTTTATTTGTCTGCTTAAAATGAGATGTGACATGGTTGATGTAAACCCCCATTAAAAATGCATCACAAAAGGTGAGGAAGAGGCAGTGACTGTCGGATGAGTTTTCTGCAGATAAGAGTGCAGTTCAAGCTGACGGCGCTGCTTCAGTAATAGAAGATCCGCTTTGAAAACATATTGTAACACTTAGATCCACACCCTGTAGGAACTACACAACGTTTGCTTTGTGCAGACGTATGTGGCAGCTGGGCTGTTTCAGGCTTTATAAATGAAATCTGAATTCGTTAATTGAGTACAATTCCGCTTTTAACTCAGCCTGCCTTCAGAAGATTACAATGCACAGGAGATGGTGGTAGTTTTCCCCACTGAGGCTTCTCTGGATTATATGGGCCTTGAGTACTTACATAAGTGGCTTTATTTTTCTATCCATTTAGCCATGGGTAGCTTTTGCCTACTCTATCTTCACTTAAATTGCTTTTGGGTTTTGAAAACTACTGACTGGGAATAAAATATCTTCTTAACGCAGACGGAAATCACCAGACGGCACTCTTTGCTGTGAATGGCGAACGTCGTGCCCAGCAGTCACACACGTAATTGTTCTCTACAGCCTCACCCTCTCCATTCTGACATTAATTAATCTGAAGCAATCTCTAAACTGCCCATGGGGCCAAGACCTCACGCCTCCAAACCTTCAAATCCCATGATTGAATTTCACAGAGTTCGTCTCTCCGCCGCTTAACTTTGGCGCTTTACTAACGGTGATCGGTGGGAAAAAGGGAAGTCACTATGAAAAGAAGAACGAAAGAGAAAAAAAAAACTTTCACCATCAGCCATATTCTTTTTGCTATCCATCATGGGCCATGGAGGGGAGGACAAAGACAAATACAGCCAGCCAGAGTCTAGGCAGAAAGCGAGAAAGATGACCCCCTGGACTCTGGCGCTGCATTTCATTATTTCACTCGGTCCATTCATTCAGCACCTTTGGAAGGCTCGGGCTCCTTAAACACTCTATCATACCTTTACGTTGTACTGTGGCTGGGTGAAAAGTGGACAGCCCAACAAGGATAAGATAAAGATAGAGTAAACTTTTATAATGATGTTATAAGTGAAAGCAGGGAGTATATAGTTCAGTGCTTAGAGCAGACTACTTTATCAGACTTCATTTACTTTTAAACAAGAATAAAAGCCAACAGGTATCCAGAAGTCTTGGTGAAGGTGCGCAGGGCAGTTCATTTTTTTTTCTTACATGTCAGTGTACAGTGTATGAACAACATTTTTTATTCTAAAGCAAATTAAAAAGTAAACACACAGCCATCTTGTAGAGAAAAATCATTCTGACCCTTTGCGATCTCACGATATCAGTCACGACACAAAATTCGTGAACCAAGATGCGGGCGAGAATGTAATCTGACCAATAAATAGTAACTCCAGTACAACAGCAGACAAACTGTTAATTAAAACCATCACTGCTTCATTAGATTTGGTGAGGTTATACGCTAGTGCAGGTTAGCAATCGAGTGTGTTCTCCCTCTGTGTGAGTGACTTTTTCCCACATGCTCTGGTTTCTCTATCAGTCCAAAAACATATATTTGAGGTTAACTAGTCACCCTACATTGAAAACCACTTGAGGTCGCTCATGGATTAATGATTTAAGTGGCAGGTGGACGTTCACGTTCAGTATATTGCTGTTAGCATGAGGTTGGAACGATTAACGGTATAATTAGTCAAAGTGCCAAAGAAACTATTTTTCAGATCTCCAGTGAATGACTGTAAAACCTGTACGAAATTCAACCTCTCAATAATTTTTGCTGAGTCTGGCCCCTTCAGAGGAGCTCTCGCTGCTATCGCACACATACTTCCTCTGACACTGTGACAGTTACGGCATCATTTGCCAATCTGTCCTCTCCTGGAGCGTGTCCGCTGTAGTAGACTTTGTGGAGTCCTGGCACTACAAGGCCCCGGACGCTGCTGCTGCAGGGGCACAGTAAGGCTGAGTAAGCCTGAGAAATCACACGGCTTTGGCCCTGCTGCAGCGTGGGATGGCTCATTGAGTCGGCAGGTATGGGGCTGGGATTGAAGAATGACTGCAGTCGTTCACAGCTGGCCGGCTTTTCTCTCTCTCTCACCTTTGCTATCTTTTCATAGTCATGTCCCCCCTTTAATTTGCTGGCTCCTCGTCTGGGAAATGACCAAAACACCTTCCCATTCCCTCGCTCACCTGTACTCCCGCCTCCCTGAAATTCCTAGCCTGAGTCACTCCATTGCACAGTCACTCAGAAATGTGTGTGTAAGCAGCGCACGGTCACAGTATGTGAAAATGTAGCGGTAATGTGTCTGTGAGAGGGTGGGTTTTGCGTGTCCCAGTGGTTGTCTGGTTGGCTGGTCATGTTTGCAAGGTGCGAGCAGACCGGGGACTTGAAACGGTAGAGAGAAAGCGTGACAGATGGCCTGTTTGACAGAGGGATTTCGGGGGCTCGGCTCCAGTCGACCGAGGTTTTTGCTCCAGAGGAAGAGCTTGGCCTGCTGATGGCATCTCTCTCCGTCGCCGTATACAAATATGCCCACAATCCATTACAAATTCACATAAAATGAACACAGCAGGAGGACCTTCTCAAATGAATACTCTGGCCCCTCTGGAAAGCTATATTTCCATACTGATAAAAGATGGCCTTCAGTCTCTTTCATCTTGACATTACTTTGAAAATACTATTTGGTCTCTGTAGTGAATAAACTAAAACTCTATTTCTTCTAAAAGCTGCAGGATGAATCAATATACAGACACACACAAGTTCACGTCGCCATCATCTTTATGTGGCAAGATGAAATATCGGAGGCTCTTTTTGAAGCAGGAGCTACACAGGTAGTCACACAAATCTCTACAAATACACCAGAGGAGACCCGAGCGCCCCTCCGGCTTTCATTTATTCAGCGCTGGGCCTCCTGTCATGAACCAATGTTGTCACAACCATCCATCACTGAGGCTGATGGCCCATCCGAAGACAACTGCTTTGTTTTAACTGATAAAATTGGCCCACCCCGCACAGCTCACACAGCTAAAAAAAAAAAAACCCTCACTCTGAAGTTCAGCTGGAGCTCTGTGGGTTTTTGCTTTTGGCTGTGAGGGAGTAAAACATCTATTGTGCGAGCGAGCCGGCCATGCAGAGTGAAAGAGAGTCTGAAATTCCTGAAGCGAGGAGGGGGAAAAAAAAAAAAGTTCTGGAGGTCACAGCACTTTTAATGGATGAAACTGCAGTTTATATTTTATAACTACTATTTGACAGAGTCTTATTTGAAATATCACAACTCAGTTTTTTTATATTTATTGAGCTGCACCATTTCCCTTATTATCTTGTGCCAATCTGTTCTGATATTTTAAGGAAACAGATCAGCTCTCTTTGCCTGTCCCTGCACAGCAAGAGAAAGGAAAAGGTTACCCACGCATTTCCCAGAGTTGCGCGGAGGCCACTTGAAATGTAAATCTCAGCTTTACTTCCCCCCGTCGTGGGTAGCGACATTTTTATGAAAATTACCTGATTTGAATGTAGATGTGGGCATGCAGGAGCAGAGGCATTCACCGAGGCACGTTCCTGTTTAACGAAGAGGCGTATTAACAGGCTGTTGTTGACTCCACTATGTGTCTGTCAAAAAGACAGACACACTTTCTCTCACAGCCCTAAAGCTGTGTGCAACACTTTGGGCTTTCACAGCTTGAGAGAGGCTGCGCTCATTCACCAGGGGATAAATAGGTAATTGAAGTGAAGATGTCACTATTAAAATACACAAAGACACAGAAACACAGCTCTGTCGTTCTCTGCCGTGCTCCCTCTCCTCTGTTTCTCTCTCCTACACTTCTATCAGACGTGGTATACGTTCTCTTTCTATAAGGATCCATTTGCTCTTGCATGAATGGAAGAAAAGAGTTTTGGCTGCATGAGTAAAGCAGCTTAAAAGCACTTCAACCACAATACTGGACAGCTGGGCCCTGATGTAAACGCATGACAGGGTTCAAAACATACATTAACTCTGCAATGCTGTGTGTTGAAGTGTGCTTGAAAAAAAAGTGCTGTGAGGTGTGTGACTGAAGGTGAAAATGACATCAAATCTTCAATCAATCAATATTTTATTTTATGAATGGCTTTAAAAGGTTGAAAACATGCACAATTCTGTATTCAAGCATCCATAACACGCATTGATCCATCTCTCATAGGGCATCACTTTATTTATTTTGAAGACTTTTTCCCAGACAATGGGAAAAAAGCAGGGTCCATCATTGAGAAAACAAAGAGATAAGTTCCAGTCTGCATAGAGTTAATCTAATCAACTTAACTTTTAATTCTTTTTTTTTTTTTTTTTTTTTTTTTTTATGGAAGACAAAGTTCCTGGAGAAAACTGTCGCATACACGGGAAGAAAGAACATGCAAACTCAACAAAGAAAGACTCTAAAAGCCAAATGTGCTAAATCCTACAACACTGTGCGTACCTTTGATATGATTGTACACAATCATGAAAAAAATTCGATATTAATTGTGTGTGAAAACATAAAACATGCGATTTCATTTATACACGTGTATAAATGAAATCGAATCAAACTAAAAGTTTTGACATCTCCCTAACTGTAATCGTATGCCTAAGTATAGTTTAAGACTCTCGGGATTATCTCCCAATAAATAAAGCTTCAGGTTGGGAGTTCTCTTCATCGTCCTAAATGAATTGTGATCTCTCTGAATACTTTCCACAGCCGGGATCACTGGAGCACCACCAAGCTCAGACTGTCCAAATCTTTTCCATCCCACTTGTAGCTCTGGCTCTCAGCGAGGCTCCACTCGTCTCCTCCACCTGCAGGACAGCTGTGCGCCTCTGCCACGTCTCTCTGTTCGCCGCTGGAGCGAAGGCGCAAAGTGGGGGCGCAGCTCAGCCTCAGCCATCAAAAGCAGCTCGCAGCGCGCGCAGCTGGAACTGAGAGCCGCGCTGGACGCAACACCGCAGCCCGCAGCTCACCGCCTCGCCTCTGTCCTGTCTGCCTGACTTAAAGGAAAGTTCTGTTTGTAAAGTCTTTTTTTTTCTTCCTTCTTTTCTTTTCTTTTTTTCCCCCCCCTCTTTCTTTCTTCGCACCACCCCAAGCAGCGGAGGCATATTGTCTGTGGCGCAGCGCGACAGTGCGGTGTCCGATTACAGCTCGCGCGCCGAGCAGCCACCGGCACAGAGCGCTTCTCCTCCGTGGGGCAGAAATAGCAACCCGGGGCTCCGGAGGGACGGGACTGAGCACGGAGGAATCTCTACAAAGGGAGTTCTACATAAAACCAGAGACACGGCAGACGCGAGGATAATTTCATCTCCGACTCATCTTCTGTTTTGTGTATCTGCGCTCCACTTCTTCTCTCCGGGACAAGACACGCAGCTTCGCTCCTTGCTAGATGACCGGGAGTTGGACACCTCACTTGGTAAGAATAAACTGTTATTAGTATTCCCAAATTGCTTTATTTCAGCATTATTTATACATGTCACACACTTCTGGAGATATTCTGTCATTTTGTTTTCGTTTGATTTGGAATGGATGGCACGCGCGCTGTGTCAGGTGCCTTATTCCACATTAATTAATGTGTCGAAAAAACAAGTTTCCCAATATATCAGCTTTTAACAAGAGGCACGCACTGCTCTAGAAAAAATGCCCAATAAAGCAAATAGTCAGTTTTAGAAGTTTTGCCTGGTGATTTGCGGTGTGTGGCCACTTGGTGGTGCTGGCAGAGTGCGGCCGTCCACCAGGTTCCGCGAGGCTTTCATCAAATCTTTATGAGCAATGAATTCACATTACTTTCCCTCTTTCTAATATCTCATTACAAGCTTTTTTTTAATTCCCTGTTGTAAATCAGCTCTTCAGAATTTAGTATAGAAACTAAAGATTAACTAAGAAGCTTAGAAAATATGAATGTAATATAGTGGAACAATTAGTGTATAGTTAATACAGACAACATCAGTGGCTTCACAGTGATTGTGCAAGTTGGAAAATTAGTATATTCTTTTGGTTTCTGGTTAGATTTTTGTTCATACACCACATCTTTTTATTGCAATTGATTCTCAGTTCTTTTTAGTGCAGTTGATTGAAAACTTTTACTGACAATTTATATACTTCTGTATTTTCATCACCTTTAGAACAACAGGTAAGCAATAATTTTTAGTAGCATGTTTACAGTTCACAAGTATTTTTAAAGAATAATTCAAATCTTTCTTAATTTGATTAATTTAAGTAGCTCAAATTGCATTATAACCACTTGTTATTCTTCACATGAACAAGATTATTGAGGGAAAATCCAACATTTCCACAAGACTTGGGTTAGATGGAAAAACTCCCTTTTATTCAGAGAAGCCAGCAGATCCAGACTCAGAGGTGGCATTATTCTGCTTGCACCAGTTGGAGTTCGAGGAGATAAAAAGACATGGCAGAGGCAGAGAGCAACAAACAAGTGGCATTAGACAGAAAGCTCATCCACACCCTGCAGATTTGATGAAGGTAGTAAGAAAGGATCATGAACTTTTAGCTCCACAGCCAGAGATACCTGCAGGAATGCATAAAGAGGGAGAGATGACAATCATTGCAAACCAGAGGACCCAAAACAGGGGGAGTGATATTTGATAGACATTGGCTGTAAAGGCTAATGCTGGAGTTCTACCTTTAACCAAAGCCAGATTTCTTTTGTTTGACTTGTCTCTTTGTTGAAACCGGTCAGCTGAACCTGAAACTTAAGACTTTTCCTTCAGCTGCAGAGTCCTACAAGTTTTTGAACCGGCAATTTGTGAAACTACCCCCACAAGTTGTTGATTTTTTTCAAGTAGAACAACAGGTTTACTAAATTGTGAGCACCCAGTACTCCTTCTTAAAATCCACATTGACAGTTTCCAGTGCACTTGTTACTGAGCAAAATGAAGAAAATTAGAATCAGGAGAATTAAATTGCTACAATTGTAGAATGATTATCTGTGCCAACAGTGCAACACATGGATTGTGAGGAGATAATAAATGAGTTTCAGGTACTTAATTAATTCACAGATTCTCCCCATGGCTCTGTCCTTGCAGCAAGTTTGGATGAATGCTAATCTCCAACTGTGATCAACCTGATTAGTGCACGATTAAGTGGACATGATTATTAACAAAGTCACTCCTCCACTGCTGTTTTTGTCAAGCCAGAGGCGAGAAGCATCTCCACAACATGCAAATATTTGATCAGAAGTTCTTTGAGTGGGCATACTTTCTTTTCCCCTTTTCCATTGGTATTCAGGGGGTTTGCAGTTGTTTTGGTTCGACTAGCTTTCGAGACATGAAAGCCGCTTTTTTTTGATAAACACAGTCAGCTTCTTCTGATCTTACGGCCTGAGCCCCACGAGGATGCTGTGGCTCATCTGCCCTGTCACACTGTGCTCACCAGTGGAAATAAGTGACCCTCAGTCCAGATGGTGGAATTACTTCGGACTCACAGGGTCCAGGCCTTTTATTAAACGTCAGGCGCTAAAATCCCCCAGAGAAAAGAGAGGGGAAAAGAAATACAAAATAGAAGGGTGATAGTGGAGATGCTAAAGTGCTGAATCAAGAAATCATGGGACACAATGCCTTTTGGCAAGAAAAAGGTGCATATTGGAGCTGAACCACTGAAGGAAAACTTTAGAAAAACAGCTTTAGACTGAAGTTATTTTGAAGTTTAGAGGGTTTTAGGGCTTGATATTTGTTAGTTTTCATATTTGTAGGTACTGAAATACAGGAAACTGCTTCTAGACTTTAGAAAAGTGATCATAAACTTCAGAAGACGATTGATCAAAATGTAACCATTGGATAAATGCGAAACATGCTCCAAACTCAGCAGATTAGTTAATAATATATTTATCATTAAGATAGGTGAGCAGCAGATACAGATGAACCCGTGGTCGACAATCTCGCCGCACATCTTGTCCGGAGCAGCATATGATTAGCGTGATTGATAATTGCGATGTGTTGGGAATGTGCCGGAGCGCTGACACAGAACTCCTGCACAAACACAGCAATTAGTCCCAGCCAGGAGATTTCCGTGATGAAAATGACCCTCGGTGGCCTCAGCGGGCTGTGCGGTCGCCATGGAAACCGGCTGAATGACAGAGCCATTGTCGTCGACCTTTGTGAGGCGACGTCCCTCCGGGGGTCGAGCCCCGTCAGGAGTGAAAGTGAAAGGCATTATCATGCACGTGTAAACTAAACAGCCATTACCCTCTGGCCTCTCGGCGCTCTTTAAGACCCTTTGGTTACTTATTTATCTGACACCAGCAAGATGGGGCTTTGGGGGAGTTTGCCTCCGTACACACAGACTCACAAAAGATCTGGGTTTATTGGCTGAGGTTGCATGGGAGCCCTGATTTTACAAATTCTCCTCAGTAGATGATAAATTGCTCTTATGCGAGGAAACTTGGGGACTCAAACAATGGTTGAAGTGGTTTGTTTCTCCGTCCCGCTGTGCTTTGTCTGCACCCAACCACAGGCTATTTATATATCACAACCGCTTCGCCATTATCTCATCCCTTCTTGCTTTTGCATTTGTGAATTCAAGACTGTCGGAGATCCAGGAGAGGAGCCATCCCACATTTTATTCGTTCAATATGTCTTTTCTATTTATTATTGTGGAGCCTAGACGATAATGAAAAAGGTCATCCCGTTCAAATTTCACATTTCACAAAAAAAAAAAAATCACATTTTTCTTAAGCACTCATACTAACTTCGAGTTAAAAACATAATAATGCAAAAAATGGAGGCATACTTAAAAACTGGCACAAAAACAACTATAAAAACAGAATAGTATTTGCTCTGCTCTAATCACGCGCATGACACAAAAATACTTTAACGATCCAGGGCAGAGAATAGACGAATAACACAAATATGCTACTTTGCCGCATTTTCAGGAAACGCTCATTAGATCCTCCAACTTTATATCTCCCATGTCTAAAAAAGGACATATTTTCTTGCCAGGAAGATATTAGAGGAGAAATCTGGGATTGTTAGTTTGAACGTATCCTTTGCCAAGTTGTGAGCGAAGCAAAAGCAGCCGTAAATGTGGAACCTGCAAAGGAGGAGTTTTGCTGATATCTCTTAATGGCCTAATTTGAGGTAAATGCTATGTTCTGTTATTGAGCATCAAAACTTGGCAGCTGAAAACTTTCTAACTTTGGACAAGGCTATGTTGAAAATGCCCTGTAAACTACCTCAGTGGCTTTATTTAAAGTCATAGAGTGAATTTGATGGAGTTTATAATGGTTTGGCTCTGTATGCCACTTTCAGTTGATTGAATACAGGAAAACTGCTAGTTCCATCCCCGGCTCTCACTTTCATTCAGTCTTTATCTCACTGTGTCCTCGGTGAGAGATTTGCATTATTGCAGTTATGTATCCTTTTTGAAGTGTCTATTTAAAAAAAAAAAAAAGCATTTTCATCTGTATTTGAGGGAAAGGAATCAAAATTTATACAGGAAAAAAAGTGTCTTGGCAAGTAATGTGGTAATTTCTTACTTTTGTTGCCGTTAGTGCCAGCGGCTGCATGTCCACACACATTTCTTGACCTCTCCCAACACAACAGAGAAAGTCGCCCGGGCATAAGCAAACGTTGTTTTTCTTTTCTTTTCGCTCATTTAGGGAGATGGTGCAATGTTGCTATGGCTACCCCAAGGTTTCCTGGAGGTGATTTGAGGACTTGTCTGTCACGAACCAAGTAATAAATGTTGGCAAAATGAAAGTTTATCATCCAGGCCACTTCTGCTCTTTAAAGGCCAGAGTGTTACAGTGGTTGCCGTAGTGATCAACAGAAAGCTCCAAAGTGGGATGCACAATGCAAGTCCATAGCATCTTTTGTTAGCTACACAAAAGCCTACTTGATGGCTACGTTGCTGTCGCATAAATGGAACTGAGTTACATGTCTTATCATCAAGGTTGGCGATGAAAGGATGACGCTGTTATTCTGAAAGGAATTCACTGTGAAAAATGTTCTGCAATAAATGTCACTTATGTCACATCACAACTTAAAAGAGCTCAGTTAAAGTGAGAAGACACAGCGAGAACAAAAATATTTGTTCCTGCTTTGCTGTAGGGTGAGGGAGCCGATCCCAGCTGACTGGAGGCAAAGGCAGGACTCACTCTGGAAACAGGCACAACTACACACACTCACGTTCACGCAAGGGAAGTTTAGGCCGAGGTTACACGGTGACAATTTTCAAATGAAAATGCGAAACTTCTTTTTGCATTTTGGGTGTCTGCTTACACGACAACTATGCTTGAGGCCACTGAAAACTTAACTTTTTGACAACTTTCTGAAAATGGTCGGCCCCGTCTCCATGTAGAAACCCATTCAGGAAAACATGCAAAACTCCCCAAGCCCATCATGCCCTCTGTAGAATTCATTAAAAAGTAATTTTCAATGTCTTCACTGTAACACACAAGTGACAAAAAGATTTTCTATAAGCTTCACTCTTAAAGTTTGGCAACATCCAAATCATTATTTATTACCATTGGAGCCCAACAGCAATCAAGAACAACATATTTTAAAGTGAAATACATTAGGAAGTCTGGCAGTATCTAAAAATGGCTGAACCGTGTGAGACAAATTCCACGTGGCACAAGAGTGGGAGTTTGGAGTTGAGTTTCACTCAGCGCGTGAGAATTGGCAGCCTTGCTTCACTCAGATTCTTAAATACATTTTTTTTTTGCTGCGTGTCCTGTGCAGTCAGCTGGTAAAGTGGCTTTACACACTATGCTGGGGATGGAGAAGATTTTATCACCCCTGTGATAAAAATAATTGAGCAGATAGGGAGAGACCTAAAGACCATAAAGGGGTGTGTACACCCCCCCAGGCAGCAATCACATGATGTGTATTAAAAAAAAGCAGGAGACATACAGTATATCAGTGCTTATGTAGAAGTGGATCATGTAGAGGAGACACACGCATAGAAAAATCTGTAATCGGACATAACCATGTAAAACTGGCAGAGGAAGCAGCGGTAATTTCGCACTGCATGCTAAACAGCATCAGCAGGACAAGGGCAGGTGTCGGAAATAATTTGAGTTCAGAGTGCGGCTGCGAAGCGCTGGCAAGTGATACGCGATCCTGGATGCACCATTATTTCTGCCGCTTGCATCCAAGAAGGAATGTCTGTGGTTTGAGTAAACCATCATGTCCACGCGTCAGAGGGAATTAGCAGCTCTGAAGCAGCCTTCGCTCGCCAGCACGGATACACCACATTAGCTCTGCCCCTCTCTCCACGACACCCTCAAACCCCTCTCAAATAGCGGAGGAATCTGTCTTTTAACCACAATGTAAGAACGGGAGGAAGAGCAAGACCGTATTTGGGTCACGATTAAATAATCCCAAAAGCCTCTTTTTCACCAGGGATCACGCCGAGAGGATGTTTCAAAGGTTAAACAGAGACGGATCCAAAGTTTTGTGCAAACAGGAGAAGCGATTATTGTAAACTTATTTAAGTTTGCACTTGGTTGTACTTCTTCCATATTGGTACGTGGCGGCTTGGAAGCGCAGAAAGCTGAAGAGGAGCGGATTGGGGAGGAGCGTCGGAGGAGGTGTAATGAGTCAGGGGAAAAGAGGTGTAAAGAGGATTTCAGAATGAGAGTTTGAGGAAGAAAGAGTGAAGAGGCTTTGCTCGTCTTTGTTTATTGACTGATTGAGTGCCACGGGGCCATTTGAAGGGTGAAATGAGTCATGAGCTGTCATCAAAACACACATGCCAAAACGCACACACACACACACACACACACACACACCGAGGGAAGCACAGACTTTCCTCCTCTCCGGACTGTCACCCGGCTGTATTTCTCTGGAAGATGAATGACTTTGAAGCATGAATGAGAGGATCATTTGATAGCTGCTCTCAGCTCGTATATTTCTCTTTTGTGGGAGTTTCTTCTTTCTGGCTGCAGCTTGTACACTCTGAGGTCGAGAGCAAAACTGGACTGCCTCCTGTGAGACTTTTGACTTTCACGGCTATGAATAGTCACACCTAAATTAGTATCCACCCATTACTAAAGCAGGTGGGTTGTGCGGTTTTTATGTATTTATTCATGTCATGCAGTGTATTTTTATTTATTTATTTTTTTTACACACCAGCAGCTTCTAGTAATGCAGTTTAAGCCTCTCTTGGGCTTGAGTATTTTTTTGTTTCTCCTCATGGGACCTGCATCATTGCATCTTATCTTTATGGAGCATATCATTACACGATAAGAAGCCCTTTTGATGTGATGCGTTTAGAACTATCCGAGCTCCATCTATCGCGACGCCGCAAAACAGCCAGAGAAGCTCTAATTTGATCAGTGAGTGGATATAAATACAGAAAATCCTTTAATCTTCGGCAAATGAAAACATTTATCTTTACTTTGAAATCATTACGACGGGCTAATCAGAGCAGTATCCTCGAAAAAGGAGTCTTCAAGTTGCAAGAGGATGCTTCTCTCTGCAGATGAATGAGAAAACATAATTACAGGGCGTGCTATATTCTTTTTATGCGACCTTATATGAAAGTTTGAGATAACATCTTGAAGATAAAGCAGCCCTCTACTTGTAGTTTGGCCACGCGGAAAGAAAGAAAAAGGGAGAGCGATGAAGAAGGAGATTAGACGAGAGATATGAGAAGAGAAAGGGAGATTGGACGACACTGATAGAGGTGAAAAGATAAGAATTTGAGGTCTGCAGACAAAGAAGGGAGGTGCCCGTTTTTCTGAATGGAAATATAAAGAGCGAAAGAATGAAAACAGATGAGATACGGATAAAAGAGGTGATACATGAGCGGATGACTCGACAGGCAGGACGATCCGGTGTGAGGGAAACTGTTAAATGTACAAGGTGGAGCGCCTCTGTAATTCAGCAGTCTGTCTCGTCGATCTCCGGATGCGTCATACGGCTGGATTTATCTGTCAGTGTTGGAGGCCCTTAGACGGGATGGACGGAAAGACAGACAGAACAGGACGGGACAAGGCAGAAAAGAACCGGAGAGGACAGGAAGGAGAGAAGACAGTAAAAGCAGCATGAGAGAAAAAAGATGGACAGACTGACACAGAACGGGAAAAGGGCTGACAGAAAAGAGATAAATGTGAAGAAGGAAGAGGGAGTGAGGCCCAGGCCTCTTCTTCTACACCAGGGATGAAAAGGGACATGCCTTGTTCATTTTGGAAAAAATCCTAAAATCTTTCTCACTTAATTCATAAAACCCTCCTCAAACTGTGAACACTCACCATTATCCTACAGACAATCAATTGTTTGCAACTCCCATAGTTCCCAAACACCTTCAATTTCAAAAATCATCATTCTTTTTTTTAATAATGCTATTTTCTCCCTCTGATCCATTCTACTCTTAAAGCTCGTGTCCGGAGTTTTGAAAGAGAGAGGCTTTTTTCTTAATCCAAAGTCTCGAGGTTCCGCCCTCCCTCTGCTTTCATGAGCGACCAAGCCACGCCCCTTTAATTGTGCACGTGAATTATCCGTCGGGTGAAAATGAGAGCCTCTGAGTCCTACAGCATCCTACATGTTTAGCTGTTTACAGTGGTTGTTCAGCAGACCATGGATATATCCGAGGTAAGCGGGCCGGCTGCTGCGGAGCTAACTCTCCTCTGCCTGGGCGAGTGCGCGTGCTCTCTGACTGCGTGCACACTTTGATTGACAACACGAGAATGCGGAAGCTCGAAATCTATTGGCTGAAGCTGACCGGCGCTATTTCAGATAACATGGGGGTCTATGAGACGAAGGCGGAGCTCATAAATAAATTTTCATATTGCTTAATGCTAATGTTATATTGTAGTATCGAACCAGACTGACACATTTAAGCTCTGTTGAAAAATGATACATACATTGGAAACGAACGGAAACTCCGGACACGAGCTTTAAAGTCTTAATTTGACTATACATGCTTAACATTTTGCATTTTTCTACTCTGCAAACAGAGATGTGACACGGACGCTTATGTTGCACAGCTCAGTTATAAAATGTTTCATTGTGGATCTTTGTTTTTGGCCATTTCATTAGAGAAATTCACCACTACAACTTTATTCCTCCTGAGTTCCCTACATCCCCACGACCAGTGCATTATTTAGGGAGAACACATTCCTCTGTTCTCTGTTCAGCTGTGCTGTTTTGTGCACAATAATTGCAGTGATTACAGATGCCTTTTTCAATCTTGATGATCATTATTGTTATCTGTGTTTTTTCATTGAACTGCAATGCATAATTTATTTTATTAGAGGTGGATGCAGTCCTGTACATCATTAGGAAGCACTTCTGCTCACTTCTGTTCTCACAAACAAAAAGTCATTTCTAATATGTTTGTGTCATAGTTTATATTCCCTTGAAAGCGTGCATAAATCTGAACATCAACATGAAGTTATTAGATGCAGAAAAATCCACAATGCTCATCATAATGCATCTGATGTCCGTCAGTGTTGGTGTTTGTGTATGAATAATGCAGCAAGTGAAATAACGTGATGTTGAAAGGCCTGGGAATTCATTGGGCGTGGAGAGCCGCGAAGAAATAAGAAAGCAAAAGTCACTTTGGTAAAATTCCCTTTCAAATGCATCCATTGTTTTCCAAACCTGCAAAAGCTGCACATTCTCCAGACACGGAGCTCTCATGAGTCATGCCCTTTAGCAGTCTGTGTCGAGCTCTGATGTGAATGTGTAGTCTGCCCGGCCGCAGACACAATGCTGCCTCAGTTTCTAAAGGTGGAACCACGCGCAGGATGTGCGGTCTCATCTAAACCGCTAGCAGCGGATAACAAATCACTTATTATTCCTTCTGAATAACATTTCATTCTTCCTTGAGTAAACTATCGAGAAGAATGACCCCCTCAGTTAGCGTGCGCATGGCTGTCTGCCAGCAGTAAGCACCTCATTTTGTTGATTTACAGTATTCTCAAGTGAAGTAAATTTATTTTGAGCTGTGCGCTTAAGAGGAAGTGGTCATTTGGAATTGAGGACTATTGTACAACAAGGGGTTTAGTTTCAAGAGAGATTTTGCTGTGGAACATTAGGTCCGGCCAGGTACTGGGCTTCGGTGATAAAGAGATTGCTTGCTCCAGAAGACAATAGAGTAATTTAGCCAGGAGGGTCCATTTTTCCACATAGAGTGTTGGTTAGTTAATACAGTGATCTGATTATGCTGTTCATGAAACAACAGAATGTTTCTATTCTCCTGCTTTGGCTCTATTGTGTTGAGCTCCCCAGAGAAGAGAGTTACGTTGAAGAGCAGTGCTGACTTTCTGCCTGCGTTTCTCCTGCCGAGCTGCCCTGTCGGGACTGAAGTGGATTGTATAAACATTCTCCGGGTAGGGATGTGTTATTTCCCTCTTCTTCCTCGCTCTTGCATAGAAAAGAGAGAACTCAAATACAAAGAAACACCAAAGCTCGGAAAAATACACATCCTAGAGTACACACATTTCCAGGTGTGTGTGTGTGTGTGTGTGTGTGTGTGTGTGTGTGCACGCATGCGTGTGTGCGTGTGTGTTTTGTACGTAGGAGATGAGTTTTACACCCTGCAGCATCATGCAATGTAGGCTGAGACTCGACTGAGAAACAGCGGCTGTCAGAGACACAGAAAATTAAATAAACAAATAAATTCCCAAGAATAAGAAGCTGGAGCAAGTAGAGGAAGCCACCAAAATAACTCTGTGTACAAATCTGAAGCGCAATAATAGCTCTGTCGTTTATTTCACAAGCAGTCCAGGTGCCGATGGCCGACCTCTGGAGGTCAGGAGGCGGCAGAGTCAATGAAAGGAAAGGATCCAGTTTCACTTTCTCAGAGATGCGTCTTCTCCCGGTTGTTGACCTCAGCCTGCCCAGACCTGACCTTTAACCCGGCCCCGACTCCTCTGCTGCTCTTACAAACAGATATTTTAAAAAAAGATCCAAACATGGACGAAAGCATGATTCCAAGGTTCATCGTGACAAGCAAGGGGCGACAAGAAGAAGAAGAAGAGACAATTGGCTGGTCTTCCTTAATGGGGATAAGCTTGGCTCAGCTTTGGCACATCTTTTTAAATGGAGGATAAAATGGATTCAGGCAATCTTAGCAGTTGTTTTTGACTTAAGCCTCTGCAGAACTCTTCAGACAGGCGCAGCGAGCGAGGGAACTCCTACGCAGAGGATAAATTTCCTCTGGACTTGCCCTACCACAACACTTTGTTGCCGTGCTCTTGTTGTCATTAAAAATAGACCTCTGCCCTTATGAAGCTGGGGCCGCCTCGCATCCTGATCTATTTTGTGCTCCACGCCGTTCCCCAAAGGCTCTCTGGGTAGAAAAGTACTCCCCTCACTGCAACAGTTAAGGCCAAAAGGGGACTCTTTCCTGCAGGGTCGACATCTTTTTATTGACTTTAGCAAGGCACACGAAAAGAAGTTGCATTGCACAATGTGAAGCGGAAACTGCTGCTGTAGACCATCAAGCAGCTGATTCGCAGGAGGTAATTGTGCATGTAAAGATTGTTTCAGTTTTTTTTTTTTTTTAGGTTTTTTTTTTTTTTTTTAATGCCTTTGTGGGTGTTACAGAAACTTTACATTTACAGCCAGAGATCGAAAGGTTGTTCTTAGAGGAAATCAGACTTTTTTTTTCCCTCTTCTCCCTCATCTCCATTACAACTTCCAACCTCCTCCTCTTCACTTTGCCCTGAAAACCATAATGTTCCGATAATACTATATTCATCCCCAGAGGGAAATAACCGTTCCCATTTGGCTTTTTTTTTATATGTATGGGAGGGTCGGGGTGCAGGGTCGGGATCCCATAACTTTCTCAAGGACACGCAAATTTATGGGCAGTTTTTGGTATCAAAAGGTATAAAACATCAAGAGCAGCAGTGGCAAGTCTCGTCTGCACGCAATAAGATGCGTAAGTAGAAGTAAAAAGAAAGAAAGCACCGTAACCTATAATTGTCTTCTCCACACCCATAATGACTGCCACTCCACAACACTAGCCCTCATTTTTATATACTAAAGACTTTCTCTTTCCAGTTTTATGTTTCTTCCTGACGTGCTTTTGAAAAGTTTTAAAGAAAGTTCTCAAGTTATTTTCTGTGCTTGTGTACGTCAATGCTCCAAGCGTGACTTTTCTATCAGTATTTATAGTTTGTCAGTTTTCACCTGAAGCCATTATTTTAATTACTAGATTACTAGACACACAGTCATTTTATTGCCATTTAATTGTCTTTTCCATCTCTAAAGGTGTGAATCACTGACATTCAGAGTTTTTTTTGGGGGGCTGCTTTTCGGAAGCTGCAAAAGTCAATTAGGTGTTTGGCGAAACAATTAATAACACCTTCAGCAAGGAGCACCTCAAAGTTTCCCAACACAAATGCGCCCACATTTAGCCGCAGAGCACGGCTGTTGGGAAGGAGGTAAAGGATGTTAATTACAGTGAACAACGTAATGATTTATCGCTATTGTTATAAAGCCGCAGCGGCTGTGCCTACCTAAAGAAACAATTACGTAAAACCGTACTGTTATTTCTGCCTCGGTGACAGAGCCGTAATTTAGCTGCACGTCTTGATTCAGTTCCACACAGTCTGTCACTCAAAACGACCTGCCTCTTTTTTTTTTCCCCTCCACATCTACACACACACACACACACACACACAAACACACTTGTACAGAGGAACTTGTTGGGATGAATAATGCAGATAACCCAGCTGTATTAGTCTCTTGAAAACAGAACAAGATACATATATCTACTGGCAACATGATAATTGCTCACATGAGGAAGCATAAATTTAAAGCTGGACGCAGAGTGATGGTGGGAAACTGAGGAGATTGACAAAGTTGTGGTGGACTGAGGCCTCAGTGACTTGTTGGGGTAGGAAGTGAAGCACACCTGCAGGCCACATGTGGATTGCTCTGCCCGCCCCCGCTAGTGTCCCGGCTTGGAAAACTCCACCGTCATCATTATAGCTAAGGGTGGAGGGGATCATTAAGTCATTATTTATGTGCTTTCTGCTGTTTTATCACCTCCAGTCTCACAATGCAGACACCCACACTCACAGCCCCAGAAGAATAGCATAATTGTATGAGGCAGCCAGGGGGGCCCGTCTAATAGAAAAAGTGCAGGCATTAACAGTCTGGACCAGCTGTAGACACGACTCACCCACCTTATTTCCCCCCTCTATGAAAGGCTCGTTTGCACCTTGTGCTGTTTATGTTTATTTACACGCTGCTTCCAGAATGAGCCCCCACATCCAGATGTCCCCCCACCCCTCCGCTTTGAAGGATGTGGTAGCAGAAGGGAAGTTTTTACAGGTAGTTTCGGCTTTACAATAGCGGTGGTTTGCTGAATGAGTCCGGTTAAAAGCATGTCGCAAACAGAGCACTTCAGGCCTCTTCTCACTCTATTTCAACATCTTCCCTTGCAACATTTCTTTCGCCCTTAAAAACAGACCGAGTTGTTAAAGATGTTTCTGTTTCTTTGGGCGGGGGGAGGGTTTGTCTGAAGTGGTTTATTTCATGCTGTGTATCCTTTGTGGCAGGAGTGGAGTTGGTATCGATTGTCTACCATTCATTTCACACACTGATGGACTTTTACAATCATATTACTGCAGTTTAAATTAAACACACGACCACTCGGTCCATGGTAAAAGGGGTGCTGGGATCAACACAATAATTTAAAGTGCGCCACATAATAATCCCACCACCTGTTCGTCCATCCCCTCTCATTCTGTCTGTCTCTTGTTCCTCTCCTTTAATTGTAAACAACTGCAGGTCTCCACTCGCACCAATTTTGTTCTTTGTTGGACAAAATGCTCCATACTGTTTACTCCTTGCACATCTTTTAAAGCATATTTGTCTCCCTGCACAAAAAAAAAATCACAAATTTCACTTAAAGATATACGTTTGAGGTTATGTCGAACTGAAGTGTCTTGAAAAAAAAAGAGAGAAATACAAAAGATACAGAAAACAGAGCTATGTAGGGTAGAGGTTGTCTAAAAAAAAAGTAGAAGGCAGAGGGAATTGAAAGTTAAATAGAGCCGCTCTGTACTGCACCTGGAGCCACGTCTCCTGTGAAAGGCCACGTAGAGTCAGCTCTCTGGACACCGCAGCCTCAGATACTCCAAATACCACCATTTCCCCTGGTGTTTCCTTTCCCTTCAGCTTTAAAGAGGGGAGACTGTTGCTTTTCCAGCTGTGCCTGACCACTTCACCCCGGCTCTGTCCTCTTGTTGTTTTCATGTCCTGATTCAATTACCTCTGTGGGACCGCTGTCCTGACACATGACATGCACACGCTCCACTGCCGAGATGTGTGGAACTGCGTTGTGTGTTATTTATGGCCGATTCCAGATTCTCTTCTCTGCAGAGCCGCGTTTCAGCTCCGACCCTTTTGTTTCTTTTTCTGAACAGCTTCTGAACTCCTTTTCTCCTGCATATACCCTCTGCTCAGTTAATCCTGGGCGTCCTCCTCCTCACTCATCACTCCTTTTGTTCCAGCTTAACCTCTTTGCCACCTCTCTCCCCTTTACTCCAACCTCCTCTGTCCCTGCACCATTCTTCAAGTTCATCTCATTCAACCTGTACCCATCAGCCCCTCCTGCATCTCCTTCATCCCCTTTGTTCCTCTATTCCTTTCATTATTACCGGCCTTACTCTCAGTAATCTACCTCGTGTGACCCGAAACGACTTTCTCGCCCCATCTCCCTCGCCACAGTCTTTTGCCCCTCACTTTTAAAGAGCGGGTCAGAGTGAGACTTGAAGGCCATCGCTTCATCATCAGGTTTCAGCCTGTCAGACAGCTGAGTACGCTGGTGCGGCCAGTAAATTAATGTCAGACACATGCACAGAAATACCTACTGTCACACGCATGTTCTTATATATGCACGGGGATATATCGTCAGTATATTTGCACATTGCTGGAGTTGTACAGGAATCCAGAGGAAAGAAACATCTGCAACACAAATATGCAGAATGAATCAGTTCAAGTTTGTGATAAATAACTTTTGGGTGTCAAAGAAGGTGTTGGCTATGGTCTTGGGACAAGACACTGAAAATGAGAAGATAACACGTTGTCTGAAAGTGTAAATTGCGATCAAAATGTGTTGAAAGTAACAGCAAATGCATTTAATATGTGTATTAACAAGAGGAATGGGATACAAGTTTGTTTTCTCTGCCATCTTTTATCCTCAAATTATCCTCAAATTTCTGTGGAGTTTCTCCAGAGACACTAAATCTAATGTGAAGGTATGACATTTACAGACAGTACTTTATTTTTACCACATTTTCAATTTTTGTTTTCTTTAATAGTGATCTGTTTGATGACTTCCTCCAGCAACACATTCAACTTTACATTTTTGTGCACAGTGAACAGAAGCAAATATACATCGAAGCATTACAATGTGCAGCACACCATTCTTGTGTCAAGAACTAAATCAATTCCAGTCAATGGATTTGACTGATAGAGCAGTTTTCTGATTAACGGTCAACACAGTGTTTTTTTTTTTTTTACAATGTTAGTCACATTCACCCATTCAAAGACACATTCACACACCAGTCATCCAATGGGAGCAGTTTAGAGGTCCAGTGTCTTGCTCAAGGACACTTTGATGCCTGGACAAAGGCGTTTGAACCTTTCCAAGACAACCGGCTCGATCCAGGTAAATCAGAGCCAGTAAATCTGAGAGCATTTCTTCAATTAAAATGTCTGCTCTTGCAAATATATCTGGGGGTTGTAGTATTTTAATATGACTGGAAGACATAAAGCAACACTGTGAACTCGAACCATTCAGTGGAAGGCAGCAGTGATGGTGGAGAGATACCGGGCTGGAAAGATTATTACTTATTATAACAGAATACCATCAAGAATGGACACTGTAACATGTAGGATTTCAGATTCATTTTCTTTTTCTCAGGGAAAGTTCAACTTGTTCATAATAGTTTTTCTCAAAGATATGGTAATTGTGAACATAGTTTATATATAGTTATTTATACTAAAGCTTGAGAATTATTGGCATTTAGTGCTTTTTGTAGTCATATATGACTTGCTAGTTTTACAGTTGAGAATTACCCGTTGAAACAATCCAACTTTGTCATCTGTCAATCTGAATTTCCGTGTACTTGACCGCATTAATTTTTTTAACATATTGCATGCATGTGCGATTTCATTCCAAAAACAGCCAACGGCACCCACTATTGACCCTACATGCTAACAACATAGTTTTCAGTGTTCCTGCCGTTGCTGTGTGGATGGACATCATTTTCAAAATGTTAATGTGTAAACGAAAACAATGCATTTTCACTCAAAATGTCACGTAGATAGGGTCTTAAGCCATAGTGAACAATCATTATATGTGTAACAGATGCGATGGTCACTGGACTCTATATAAAGAACTCTCCTTTTATTGTCCTTGGATCTCAACAAGCTGTGAAGAAGAAAGTTTTTTAATGTGATTTTTTTTTTTGCAAAACCAAAAGTGCATGCCGGATGTCACACTGAAGTTATTAATGTGACTTTCACTTGCTATGCATGAGACTCTGCAGCCTTCCTCCTCTTGGATTTTAAAATACATTCATTTGATGTATTTTGTGTGGACTGCTGGTGAAGTAGCTTTAATCACTGTTTGAGGGAGATGGATTTTATCCTGCTCCGTGATAAAAATAATTCAGCTGGCAGATTGAAGGATGCTCGCAAATTACCTCTAAGCTGATTGGCTGGTCAAACATCCTGTCTGAGTCTGTGTTTCTCCATACTACTGTCCCCAGTGACTTTCTAAAATACCGTAAGAAAAGAAATGCCTTTCTAAGCAGCTTGTTCGTCTTGTCATTTGTCCCCTCCATTTAAATTCATCAGTCCAATTTCAAAGCCGTACAGGATTGTTTAAAGTGTCACCTATTTGCAAGCGAGTTCCCTTTCATGATTTCATCGACGTGTTCTTTACAATTTCGGTTTGTTGAATGTATCACTGCTCCCTGGGGCAGATGATTCGCTGCCAGTAATGTAAGAATCCACTCAAATGTGATTATTCAGTACTTGTGTGAAATCAATGGCAGGCACGATTCTTCATAGAGCCATACATCAGTCACCAAATATTAAACACTTTGTGACTTACGAAGTACGGGGGCAGCAAATGCTAATTGGTTTTTATTTCACTGTTGATTCTCCCACTAATTCTCCCTTGATTAACTGTCTTTTGAAAAATACTTTCATTACCAAAGCTAACTAAGATTTTATCAAAGTACTTGTTTCGTTGGGTGATTATTTCAAACATGTAAGATTCAGAATGATATCATAGAGAAACAAAAATGTTTTTTTCTTTTTGTATTATTAACAGTAACTAATATTTAGTCTTGTACTGGGAGATAAATTCTGTGTTGTGTAGTTTTGAAGCTTGAAGCCATTAGATTTCATCTACATTTCTCAGTGTTCTGTTTCAGTATCTCATAGTGAGATATTAAAGAGTAGACTTTATGTTGGAAGACTGTCTGGAAAGTTAGGGAAAAACTCCTGCAGCCAAATGTGGGTGAAAATCACCCTCTAATAAACACTTCATTTTAACTTTAACAACAGAGTATACATGACGAAAATATGTATATTTTTGCAAAAAATAAACAATTACTACTAAAAAATGCAGAAACCCAAGCTGAGGTCTTGCACACCAAACACAAATATGCACCTTTTTTTTAATCCTCAATGTAAGTCGTCTGTATACAGATAAGTTGCATTTATTTTACTGCCTCCAGATGTGAGCTAACTGTTGATCATCCCTGTCCAGCGTCTGCTTTTCAAGAAAGTTCTGTGAATGTGTTCCATGAATCCAGTCGTGTTGTCGTGCGCTGTAGTGGTCCCAGATGGTGTGTATGTTTTAGTTTTATAGCCATTGAGAAAGGCACGGGCATAAACAGAGAAATGCGAATAAACAAAACAAAAAATGGGCCAGGTGCGCACGGACCATGACATTTTGCAGATGCATATACATGTGGGTCTCTCTCACACACACACACACGGTAACATCTGTTTTTGGCCTACAATCAAGCCCAGATGGACCTCAGGGCTGCTGTGTCAACAACACTAAAGACCACACATTAAACATGACCAATCTTCTTTCAACTGACTCCTGGGGATTTGAAGCAACGACGGGACATAAACCAGCACTTCGGCCTGCAATTGTTATCATAATAAAAACAAGAAAGTATTTCCAAATTAATGCATGCCGTGATTTCTGCAGGAATTTAGGTCAGTTGACCAACATCTGAGGAGCTGGGCGTCTTGTGCGGATCTGAGGTGTTGTGTGTGTTTATGAATATGTATTGTGTGGACAAGTTAACTTTATTTCATCTTCGTGGCAAATATGAGGAAGAACCTAAACATAGAAAGTGAATTAATATATTAGAGTTAAAAGCGGTGATATTCAGCTTTGATGTTAAGCCATCAAAGGCATCATGAAGCCACGCCGTTCGGAGGGGCAGTGTTGCACTGCACTGTATATTTAGCTGTGAGCTTAAATTAGACCTGTCACAACTATAGACACATGCCATTGCCTGCTTTTGTGTCCCTTGATCCGCCGGGGAAGTTGATGTAGCTGTGGCCGCTGATTAGATGGTGTTGTTTTTGCTCCGGGGAGAAGCTGTGCGAGCATGTATGTATTAAAAGAGAGGAAAAATGAGAGTCTGAGGTATAAAGAAAGACATAGATTGCCTGTGTGTGTTTGTCCAGTCGTGCACTGATGTGAGTGTGTGCGCCGGCTCGTCCTTGTGCAGGCCTCCATCCCAGCAAGGAGAAGGCACAAAGCACCTGGCCCATTCCTGCCTAATCAAGTTAGTGGAGGAGCCTGCAGCCACGAAGGCTTTGAGAGCTAATACTGGCCCCGATAGATAGCACAGTTTCTCATTTTTGTCCCGGAAACCTTGGAGTTCCCTCCTCTACAAAACTCATAAACACTCACACAAAGCCTCATGCTGACACACACACACACACACACACACACACGCTCACAGATACACACACACACCTGCTCTCCTGCTGTATACCTGCTGACACATGCATTCTTACAACAATTATAGACTAACCGCCCGCCTCCGAGTAAGACAGAGGGGCCAGCTTTTTATGATTCTGTCCCTGTAGTTTTTACCCAGACGAAAAAATGTTAAAGATACACCGCATTTGAGAGATGTAGCAGTTTGCACTTCGAGAAGTCTGTTTGATGTATAATTTGTCCCGACAGAAACTATTTGTGATCGTACACTCTTCCCCCCCCCCCACCCCCCCCACCCCCCCCACCCCCCCCACCCCCCCCCCCCACCCCCCCCCCTCCATCTTTTTTCGGGCTTGCAGTGAGAAAGACAGGATATGCATCCTCACTCTTTGTAGCCTCTAATCTCTGCTGCTCTCTCTGATTTTTAGCAGGGAAGTGATGACACACTATCAAAGTGATTTCTGTTTGTTACATGGCTCATTTGGGTCAATTAGAGCGAAACTTATTATGTGTCGTCGGTGGTTTTGGGGCCACGATGACACTTTACCCCAAAGACACTATCTGACTGTGATTTCCAAAAATACTTTTAAATGTTTGTCATAAAGAGCTGCGAAACGGTGTGCTTCTGCAGAATCATAGAGTTGTTGTTAAAGGCTTGTGTGTGTTGTATTTGCACAGCAGAGTGAAGCCAATGCATGGCTGCTGTCACATATTTATTAAAGTAATCAGAAACAGGCTTCATGTGGTGACATTCTGTTTGAACTCCATAAAAACTGTAATTATCATAAATTATCTAACAGCAAGCTAGCAGTTATTGAAATTTGCAATAATAAAGCTCTGACGATCGTTGAAATGAAGTCTGTAATCTAGCCAAACAAGTAAAACAGACAAATGAAAAACAAAGCAGAAGTGCAATGATGCCAAAATGTCACCTACTTCAGACTGTTTTGACGGAAACTTAAGAAATGCTCTAAATATTGATGCGCCAGTCTATTTCTTGCTGATCCCTTCTCTGATACCTGAACTCAGCAAATCTGCTGCTCCAGGCACAAGTTTGATTTCAGCTTTATGATCCTCCTACATAAAACTCCTTCAAATCCCAAGTGACTGCATGATTGTAATGACCTTTTCATATATTTTTACCAACCTGTGGGCAAACATAAGCATCAGTGACACACAGATGCACAGCTCACCTCGATCTGACCGAACTTCAAGAAGCAGTCTGCAGTCTCAAGTTAAACATTGTGCTTTGCATACCTTGATGAGAAGAATCTATTATTCGAAGCAGCTATTCTGGATATGAAACAAGTTTTTGTCGATGGAAACTTCTTCAAAACCTTTCTATAGTGGCTCTTAGTGATGAAAAACACCCAGTGGGAAAACCACTGATTATCCACTGAATTTGGACTGGAGCAAGCAAACTACCGGTTTGAAAACACACAGTGCTGAGCTGATGATACATTCACTGTCTGGAGAAAAATGCATGGTTCAGCCTAATTATATGTTCCTGCAGTCATTTATCTAACTCACCTGTGTGTAAAACTGACCCGCTCGAATAATGCGGCACAGCTCCGCTGTTATGTTTTTTTCTTTCTTTACCCTCAAAGTGTGTAACTAATTGCACATATAGAGATAATTCTTCATAATGATAGCTGACTGCAGCCAGCTTTGTCATCAGTCTATGAATCAGCGTGAAGGTGTATCACATCCGAAGCTGCAACTCAAAATGCATTTACTTGAAAAAAAAAAAAAAAAAAAAAAAAAAGAAAGAAAACATTCAGAGTATAATTAATTACCCTGGGTAATGTGGGTTCGTCACATCTGGCTGATGTTCAGTTTGCTTAATTGAGGCCGACACTGATCACACACATCAGCGAATCTGTGCTTTCAAAAGGCAGTCACACACACACACACACACACACACGCACACACACCCTTTTGTTTATTTGTCCTTAGCTGTCCCTGTGTGGTCTCCACACTTGTGATCCAGTCTCTGCCTGCTTTACATTTCTGCCACCGATCTGTCCATCTCATGTGGCATGTTGATGATTTAGCAGTACACCGGCAGAGTGGATTAACTGTGCAGTTCACGCTCCCCCCTCTGAAGTTTCAGGCTTTTAAAGAAGGGCGGAATGTCACTGATCAGAGAAAAAGACAGCACGGAAACGTTATAGTGAGACCTGATTAGTAAGAGTATAGCATGAAGCGTCAAGGGATCAGCATCGGTAATGACACTCGCCGAAATCTGCTTGAGCTTCACTTTTCTTTTTCCCTCAGAAGTTTGACGTCTCCCCTGTCCTTGTCTACAAAGTGTGGCAGCTCCTCAAACGCACCGCCGCCCTATGAAAGCCTGTGGAGGAGATGCAAAGAAAATTTGAGTGGTGCCGTTTTACTGATGTCTGTAGTTCTCCTATAGTTTGGTTAACAAGTTGTGCTATTTTCCACATCGCCGGGAGAGCTTCATACATGAGGGCGAAACCCTCATTTAGTCTGTGTTTCTCCCTGGAACGTCGTCAACCCGCTCTCCTATTCGCAGCTTCTCGTGACCTTCCAGTTGGCATTTACAGAGGAAATCTACCTGCACAAAAGGCTTTGTCACAGTGGTTAATGAGCACACGGTGAAGGACAACCTGGTCATTAAGCCTTTGGACCTAAGCATGTAGATAATGACATCTCTTGATGTGAGTGAGATAATGATGGGGTGTGGACTTACACTTTTTAACATTGCGGTAACACAGCTGTGTTGACTTCGGTGAGTGTTATTTAAGACGTAAAATATGGCTTGTTAAAGCCTCCGCAGATCGGTTCCACTACTTCATTAATAGAGATCGAGTGGTAAATATGCGTGCTTTATAGTGGAGGACGGTATTGAGGTTAATAAGTTGTTTTTAAAAAAAGGAAATAAATATGTAGGAGTGGATGAAGCTACTTCTATTAAAAGAAGTCATCAGAGTTAAATCGAGTCTGCAAAGACTTTATCAAAGGAAAAGTGTTGTTTGATTGATATCTTCACCATTTCGGATATCGCTGCAGCAGTGTTTAAGCAGGCGATAGCCCTCAAGAGGAAACCGCGTTACACAGAATTCATGATGCAGCCACATAATGATGGATAGCTCCACATCTATTAATATCAACAACTGCTGCCCTCTTCCCTTCCCGGCTCTCGCAGTTTTTTCCCCTCTGAGAGTGTGTTGTGAGATGCGCATGTTGTTCTGCTTTTTTCTTTTCTTTTTTTTTTTTTTTTTTCCTTCTTCTTTTTTAAATCAGCCCGGACTTTCTCATGGGGAAAGTACTCTGGATCACACAGAAGGAAGTGCAATTACTGCCTCCCAGCAGAATCCTAATCACTGAGGCCTGATGTTAAAAGTTAGCCTCTTTAATGTGTTGAATTTCAAAGACACAGCACAAATCATTTGATTCACTTACTCCCATCTTCACGGGATGTAAATAAGCTTATTAACCAGCTATCTTTAATGTGTTCATCCCAAGACCTCAAGTAGAGCTGCTGACTTTATTCAAATGGCATTTTTAAAGACTCTCATTGAAATGATTATATGTCTGCCTTGAATATGTTTATTTACCACTTGAGTAAACTTTATAAAATAACATTGTGCTGATGTGTTTGTGCGTATGGCTAAAGGTGGGTATTTACCCTGTTATTTTGGTCCTCTTGGACAAAACTGGGAAAATTGTGGTGAAATCTTTGACGGAGGTTTAAAGTGTTTGGTCGCACAGCGAGACGTGTTCGCTGCTGGCACGGTCGTGTGTCCACAGACGGCTGGAGATCATCTTCTGACAGTGTCGGGAAATTCACAACAAACAACACCAAAACAACACTTTGCAGATTCCCAAAAGTGAAATACTGAACCGTGTCTACATTCTCCTCCCCTCTATACTTTAATGCTCAGCTTTTCCCCCCCGCGCAAAAATGCTTCTTGAATAACTCTTTGATACTCGGTTTGCTTGAGTTATTTATTTCATAAACCACAGTACAAGATACGGCTGTAATTCTCATCGCAGCTGTCACCCCTGCTTCAGTGGAGCTCGTGCACTCAAACTTACTGTCCTACATAAGTTATATCCACGTCGTGTATCCATCCAGCACTTTATCCAGATCAGGATGGTGGAAAGAAACATACACAGAGAGAACATGCAGACTCCGCACAGATATTCCCTGGCCTGAACTATGCATCCTGCCACTGTGAGAGGACCGCCACACTACACTGTAGCCAGTAAATAAACTTAAATCACACAGTTTGTGTGAGCTTTTAAAACGCACCTGCATAAAAAGAACACATTTTCTACAGCCCACTACTTATGGCGAGACACATTAGGTATATTTCTGAAGAGAGGTGTTTTTTAATTGTGCAGGTGCGTGCCACATTACACCGTGTTACCTTTCACAAAGTGTTTAATGTGAGCATTATATATAACTGCAGAATCAATACGTGGCACACCTCAGCTCCTAATTGTGCCACTGACTAATAAAGTCTTCCTCTGGACTCCAAGTGGGAATCAAATGCCCAATTAAAGCCTCTTCCCACAGGCCCTGCTCCAGTCAAAGTGAACAGAAGAGAAGTGGTTGAAGAAGAATTACTGAAGTAGTACGCTCCAGAGTTTGGCAAAAGTTTTTTTTTCTTCTTTCATATGGCCTCCACAGATCCACAGGCACACGTTGCCTGAGGCAAAGGAGTGCAGGTCAGCTCTGACAGTGACTGCAAGTCTCCAGCATCTCTGTCTTTTTTTTTTGTTTTTTTGTTTTTTTTGTTTTGAGGAGTCTTATTGTCGGGGTGAACAAGTCTTTTCAGCCATCGATGAAATCCAATCCTTGAAACTCTTCAGGAGAATGCAGCAAAAGAACAACAGAGGCGGCGAGATGGAGGGAGACGGGCCTACATCTGTTTGCTTCATCTAGCAGAGGCACGATTGGATGCCTTCAGGCTCCGTCTCCGACTCCCGCTCCTCTGTTGTTCCAGTTTACCCTTGGGAGACAAGTTCGGAGAAGCACAGGCTCGTGTTGGGCAGGTAGACGCATGCACAAGCGCAAAACACACAAAGCCCACCTCTGCTGCATCCTTCCCCTGCATTAAAACACCCAGCAAAAAACCTACGACTCCTCTTTCATTATTGGTGTAAGTTTCTGCTATCGTGCCGATATCTGGTGTTAACGGGACACATTACAAAGGCCAGGCACACAACAGACACACACAGATGCGCCCGCGCACACACCCGGGTAATTAATTGGTTCCAGTGGAGCCGAGAGCTAATTTACTATCCCTCCTGCCACATTTCTGCACATGCACAAAGACGACTCCTCTCAAGGCAGCGTCCTTATGGCTCCCTTCCCATCTGTACGTCCCTTATGTGTATTGAAATATACGTCCGCTTGTGTGATTTTTTTTTGTGTTCTTTGCTGCCAAAAGGGCTGGTTGTTGTTTTTTTATTTGTTAGTTGTTGTTTCCTTTTTTTTTTTTTTTTTTTTTTTATACAAGCATATAATTACTGTGCTGTAGGACTTGACAGCCAGTTCTGCTTGTTATCTTGAATGTGTTGATTGCAAGAAACATGCGGAAAGATTGATTATGGTAAACTTTCCACTGCGCCTTTTTTCTTTCTTCCTTTTTCAACAATTAGTGCTTTTTGTCAACAAAGAAACTGCCTTGAAATGATATAATGCTACATTTTGGCAATACAACAGAAGTAGAAAGTGCTGAAAAACTATATGATGTCAAATTTGACGAAGTTAAATTTAGTAAAGAACTAATTACTGCCTTCAGTGAAAAAGAAGTTTTGAAGAAAACTGCTGAAGTGCTACATTTCACCCAACTTATCTTAAGTTTAATTTTAAAACACTTTACATATAGCATAATTGTGAGTCTGAAGCACTACACTGTGGATAAAACCTGTTTTGCAGTGCAGGAACATGTCAAGGTATTTTTTCTATAAGCATGCGATCCGTCTCACAGCGGAGCGGTGAGTGATTGTTGACGTTTTGATGTGGTTTTTATGAGGAACTGTTTTCACCACTCAGTGTCTTTTTCAGGACTTGGCAACAAATTCACTTACGTGACATTTTGAAGTCATTACAAATAAATATCAGTGCATGACTTTAATCAAAACACAAAATCTGTTGGAATGTTCAAAATTAACTAAATTACTGAAATGGTCGTCAAAGATTCTCCAAGACAGAAAAAAAAAAAACCTTCCACAGAATCCTAATAAAACTGTCTCATTGCTGCATCCCATAAAACTCCTTGGTGCCAATGTCCTGCAATATAAAGTTATTTGCAAAAAAATAAAAGTTATGGCAATTCACTTATAACCATTAAAAAGAAGCCATTGTTATGATGAAGGAGAGACGCTGCAGTCACCGTATGAGAAAACCTGCCTGATGAAAGGTTATCTGGAATATTGTATCAGAGAAATTCAATTTTAACCGAGATGATTTATCATGGTCCAACTTGTCTTGTACTTTAGATTTCAGACTTGTTGAATTATTGCTCTCCTGGTGTGTCAAGTTTTATTTAGACATCCGGCTTTTTATGGAGTTGCATTAATATGTATGTGGATTCATATTTATGGCGGCTGGATTGATGTAAATCTGAAAGAAAGAGGCTGTAAAGCACCAGAGAGCAGATTTTCGTCGTTTTAAAACATGCATTACACAATTCTTTTTAAATTCCGTTTGATTCATTTTGATGTTTATTCCCGCTAATTCATAATAACAGGAATCTGATGCAGCATGAGAAAGACTAAAATCAAAATTTGTGTCTTTCTAAATGGAGCTGAGGCCATTCGGATCTTCTATAACCGACAAATAAAGCGTATTCCTCATAAAGCTGAGTTGTAGTTTTCACTTCCGCCTCCGCAGGAGCTGATCCAGGATCACAAACAGCAGAAAACTCTGCACATTCGCAGCAAGTGTAACCGCAGAGGCTCGACCTCCCCCGCAGTGAAGTCTATCTGAGAGAGATTTCATCCATCACTCCCTCCAATCATATTCTGTCATTGCTAGAGCTGATGATTGATTACTAAATTAGTAATTGGATGATTCAAAGCTTTAATCCTCTGAGCAGAACAAAGAAAGAAGACAAAAAAGAAAAAAAAATGCTCTGATTAATTTCACATTCTCGCTTGAATAAGAGAAATTTACCCTTGGATGGCTGTAATTTTCTTTTCTTGTATAGTCTGGTTAACATCAAAGCAGCGTATTGGTGACCTTTTGAGAACATAGATCACTGCGCTGGTGCTGCAGTTAGTTGTTACTCTTGATCGTAGCCGAGCTGTCGAGAGTGCCCTCGCTGTGTTTTATCACTTCGGAGGTTCGGGAGCCAGGTGTGTTTGCATGAATGGCAAGTGCCAAGTCAGTTTTAGACTTTGCGTCTGTGCACAGCTGTAGACAGTGATAGTGTAATTTTGCACCCAGTGAGACATTCGGCTACCCACTAGCCAAGCATGTAATTAAAGCTTTAAAAATGTCACCATTCCTCAGTTGTGGGCTTTATGCCCCTTATCACTACAGCCCCAGGTGAACGTGCGAGTGCCGGAGTGATCTTAATGTTTTTGCTCCCTCTATGTGTGCTGAGTTATTTGTCTGTAAGTCCTGGAGTATTGTGGCCATCTTCGCACCACCCCCTTGATCATGCATAAGATGACACAGCTCCTCTTGTGTGGATTGGCCCCGCTAATACACCAACAGAGAACAAAGGCTTTGAAGTGCAAGAAATCTTTGATGCCGATGCATTACCCAAGCAGCTAAACGTTGAGAAAATGACAGAGGAATCTTCAAACACCCACAAGGGTTGTTTTTTTTTTTTCTCCATCATCTCCAGAGTGAAAGAGGAGCACATTTTCAAATCAGTCTTGGGTTTTCGGGGTTGGTGTTGATCCTGAGCATGAGCTGCTAAGCCCATGTCGTCTCTGACCTTGCCACTAAAAGGGTAGCCACCCCCTAAGTGTGTATAACAGGTCTGCCTGCCACCTAACACTGGCTTCGCTATCAGAGAAGTGACTTTGTATTACCGTGCTGAAGCTGTTATGGAAATATCAGCTCTCAGTGAGATGTAGTTTTGGGACAGTGGTGACAAGCGCCGAGTTTCGTCTGTGAGATTTAAGCCACTCCAGAGCTGCAAGGTTGTTGTGACAACTTGGTCCCTGTGAACAGCACTTTCTTGACACTGAGAGTAGCTCAGACAGTAGCCTCGGGGTCTGGGCGATGTGTCACAGCCACTGTCTCAAACACCAATCAGCGCCTGGGTCGGCCGCAGCATTTTTTTTTTTCTTCTTTTCTTTTTTTTTTTTTTTTCTTGCACGCTGACAGTGTGATACAGACATCGTTCACCATTGGCAACAGTCTGGCAAAAGAGGTTCAGACAATTTTGGGCTTTGGGCTTTGTGGACGGACAGTAATTGGTGCTGAAAGGCATCGTGTCTGCTGTTCATAGATCCTGATATCTGATAGTATTAGTTCTCCATCCATGCTACATGGAGTTATATTTATACTTTACAATGTAATGTCTTTTTCACTTGAACAATGCTAACCCAGTGTGATTTGGAGCAACAATTTAAAATCATGCTACACTCAACTTTAATTGCAAAGGGACAGGTGGTCTTGGATTGCACTGGGCTATAATAAATATTGTCCATCTAAACATTTACCTTCTATATTCCTTTATCTAAAGGAATCACAGCTGACACTGGACGAATATGACATGCAGCCGAGACGAGCCGTCAGTCAATCGTGGCAAATACAGCACTACAGACAGTCACACACGATTAATCACTCACTCATATTTACTCCTACGGGGGATTTAGTGTCACCAATTAATGCATGTTTAGCAACCAATAATGTCATAATTTACCAATAATGTAAGGAAAACTTCATATTTGAAAGAGAGATGCATAGTATCATAGTGTGATTTTGTGAAGCAAGAAAAATCCATAAACCTTTTAACTCACGCACTATTTGGTTTATAGCTCAGCTCAACTACTTTTGTGTCTCTCAGTACTGTTTTTATCTCCAGTTTGGTGTCAGATTAGCTTACAAGTATTTCTGTTGTTCAATAATCAATAGTTTACTAGCTACATTTTTACTAAAACAGAGCTGTAAAGGTAACATTTTGCATCATCATGTTGATTAGTAAGATTGAAAGTTGTTAGTTAAAGGATTTTGTTAAATTTCAGTGGAATCAGGCTGTTTTTTCATCTTCATGCTAAACTGACAGGCAGATATATCACATTCATGTTGAGCATTTTATATTTTATAAATTGGTGAAAATGAAAAGATAACGCAGTGTGCCAAACGAACCAACCTCATGAATGATGAATTGTGTGTAATTACAAAGGCTGCTGTGCAGGCTACACAGCTTGACTCTGCCTTACCTTGACCTACATGTGGAAGCGAAAGGTTCCTGACTGTAGTCAAAGGTCAACGCTGTCACACTTTCTGTAATGCCTTTAAGTCACAGGTCGCGTTGAACCACCTCCAGCAATCATAAAAGCAGCAACAAAAGCCAAGGTCCTTCAGGTAATGGTTAGTAGCATACAAGAGCTTCTCTTTCTTTCTTTTTCTGTCACATGCTGCATGTTGCTGAAATGTTGAAGCACGGTCTCACAGACACACACATACATAGCAAATTTCAGGCACGTGGTGAAACATCGGCACGAGAGCCGAGGAGTGAGCGAACCGAGTAAAAATAACAGCAGAATTTGGGAACCTCGGGAGAGTTAGGGTGGGACTGGGATGAAATTGCTGGGTGTGCTTTCGAGCAGGACGGCGGAGGCGGCCGGTGTGAGTGTTTCTGCGGCTTGCTGAGTGTGTGATGTAGGTCCCAGATTTAACTGGACCAAAGCTAAGGTTGCGGCCGTATAGTTCATGAAGGTTGGTCAAAAAATGCTTTCCAACTCCAAAAAAGTACACGAGCTTTGGTGCACTGGAGATTCATTGTGTTTTTCAGCCTATGTACAGTATATATACGGCTGAGCTGTGTATAGCCATTACTCAGAAGCAGAGGAGGGTGACATTATCTTAAATTGACCCCAGGACAATCTGCTGGAAGAGTTGCAGCAGAGGCTTTATGGTACAAACTTTGAGCGGTGAACCTCGGGAGAATGTTTGTGATGTTCGCGTCCAGCAAGAGAAAAGCTCGGTTCTGCTTCTCATCCCAGGTGCCTGTGTTTCATCAACCGTCTGCATTCACTCCGTATGCCGAGAGCAGAAAATAAACAGCACATCACGCACTTCTGTCGTGCTTATTCAGAGCTCCAAAACCCAACGGCAGATTGGATTTGTCATTGGGACAAAGAATAACTTATCCACTATTTGTTCATTTAAACCAGGGTTTTCTGAGAACCAGCAAACAGACAGAAGCAACTTTTTTTTTCCCAAAAGGTGTCAAGCTAAAGAACACCTGGTGTTCACACAGTGAACATGGGATACTTGTAATGCTTTAAGTATAAAAAAAATATAACATGTTTGGAACGGTGATATTTTCCTTGAGAACCTTTATGTGTCCTGACAGACTCATTTTCTTCCAAAGTGTTGTGAGAAAAAGCTATTTTCAGGAGGCGAGGCAAATCTTCAGTTGTCTAAGAAATCCACCTTATTTTGTTTGATCTCAAAACCGTACTTAAGTATACACATAATTGGACCTGGTGAAATTCATGTTTTTCATCTGACATGGGAAAATCGCTCAAGCACACATCTCATGTCAATAGATGAGAGAGAAAAAATGATTCCTCAGTGTTAGATCACTCCCAAAATGCATTGCATGTACTTGGACTGATGTGTGTTAGTTACTAAGGTTTTACTTTGTTAGTTGTACTCTTGAAACTGTAGGACAAATTCCAATGTGAAATAAAGCACATTTCTTCTTCTTTTGCGTATCTGTTATATAAGGAAATCATCCCAACTAGCAGGGAAATATATGTGATGCATGTACACACACACACACACACACACACACACACACACACAAAAGAGTCACCTATTTTATTTCACTGCATAGAATTTTTTGGTGCAGGATTGGAAGCAGGAATGTGAAATGCATTTCGAGGCTGAAGAAAAATTGGGAGGGATGTTTACTCAGCAGTGTGTGTGTGTGTGTGTGTGTGTGTGCGTGTGCGAGAGAGGGGAAGGAGATAAAAAAAAAAACGACAGCCAACTGTACATGTGCACATTTGATTCGAGCTTAAAAAAAGCTCCACTGTTTGGCACAGATAAGGTGTTTGAAACAAAAAAGCTACCTGATCCAAGTATGTTTTTCAATCCAACTCTTTGAGCGACGCAAACATTTCTTGACTTGGAATGAATCTGCCCTTCTGATCTGGAGGTCGCCGAGCGGAAAGGACCCCGCTGCTCAGCGATGAAGTTTTGATGGTGAACTCATCACTCCTTCACTCTCGCTGTCATCCTCCGCTGCGCCCCTGAGACTCCGTGGCGCACCGTGAGGTGGACGCAAGCAGTAAACAAGCACAAGGTCGTTGAAGAGGTAGATGTAGACGAGCTTGGGAGATGCAAAACAACCACAGGATGAAAGATAGGACTGAAACCACTGCTCATAAAAATGCCAAGCCAGTAAAAAAAAAAATGTAGCAAAGTCAAATCGTTGGCCAATCTGTCAGCCATGATGTGTTTTAGACAACACTCTAAGTGTCAGGCACCTCATCACCCTCACTGTCAGGATGTCACCTATACTCATTTGTTACTTTGCCTGATCATTCGTCATTCGGCCTGCCAGCCTCAGTCACTCGCTCGTCTCACGTGTTGTTTGCTCAATAAAGCAGACATTTAGCAGTCCAGTTAGCAGTTAGCCAGTTGGTAAGTGGTCGAATGTTATTTGACCCGATCATCGTTCCGCTCTTTCATAAATCAGGAAACTAGTTCAGTTGCAGTCTAATCAGTGTGACAATCTAAAAATCAAATAGTCTGCTGCCCTTTTACAGCCAGACAGACAATCAGACGGCAAAGTAAGAAGCAAACATCTCTGCCATCTCTGTGTGTGCTTTGGTCTAAACACAAGATGCCAAAATCTCGAAAACCAATTGGCAGACAGAGACACGGAACAACAAACAAAAACTGGCAATAACCCGCCTGATAGACAGAGTGATAACCAGGCAAACACCCAGTCAATCGCATCCAAACACACACATATAAGCACTGTGCCTCACAAGCATACAGCCGTATAAAGCACTAATGCCTCTGTGTGTTCTGGCCTCAGCAAAGTCTGAACTGATTTTACTTTGTGTGTGTGTGTTTATGTGTGTGTGTGTGTGTGTGTGTGTGTGTGTGTGTGTGTGTGTGTGTGTGTGTGTGTCTTGTCTGGTCTGGTTGGGGAGAGACAGAGAGCGAGCAGCGGGAGTGAGAAAAGCATCTATCAGCACTGTGGTGTGACCCCGATCTCACACTCCTCTGACTGTGTTTGGACAGATGGATCATCACTGCACCGCTCACATTTGACAAACGCGTTTATATGTGAGAGCCAGTGTGTGTGTGTGTGTGTGTGTGTGCGTGTGTGTGTGTGTGTGGTGTCTGCATGTATGTGTCAAATACAAAGCCAGCGTTTATTCAGGAGCCTATTCATTATGTATAGTGCAATTCAACCATCATGAAGTCCCCCTCGGACAGAATCAATAGAGGTGTTAATATGATCCTCTCTGGACTGGTTACTGCAGGAAGGCTTCAATTGATTAGTTAGCTGACACCTCTGCTCTACAAAATTCGAAGAGGGATCAGTATGTTTGTGTGTGTGTGTGTGTGTGTGTGTGTGTGTGTGTGTGTGTGTGTGTGTGTGTGTGTGTGCTGCGCTGTTTAAATGCAACTGAATGCTCTCATTTACTGTACTTTTGCTCCAAGCGGTCATTCCTTCTGCGTTAATTATTTTCCTTCTAATTGTGATCCTGACAAATTGCTTGTCTTGATCCTGCAGTCAGTGGATTCGATTTGTTATTCATTCAAAACAAATTATGACGTGAGACGATTTTTTAATTACTGATGTAAGAAGGCGTAGATACGTCTTTTCCCCAGAGCCAATCTGCTCTTCTTGGTTTCTATTTAGTGTACAAATGTGAAAAAACGACAAGCAGCAGAACTGATCTTTTCTACCCAAGTACAACTACCACTATGTTACTTGAATTGAACTACTACAGCTTGAAATTACTCAAAGTATGAGTGACTTTTTAACTCCATGTATTTGCACTGTTGCATTGCATGAGTTTGCATTTAATTTAGAAAAGCTTTATTTAAAAAAAACCCAAAACATTATGCCCTCAAACAGTGGAATTGGTAACAGTTGACGTATAAGTGACTAATTTTCTCTATTTAGATGATGAACTGGATGTACACAAATACAATAAAATGGTTTGATTTGTGGTTTAGTATGAGTAAAATGGTACATTTAATACAGTAATGTGACTATTTGAAGGCTGCTTCTTCCATCCAGCTTTAATTATGTCGCTGAAATACAGAATCTTTTAGAAGGCACATAGTGGAGAAAATCATCCTCTGACTCTTGTTTGAGCAGATACATACAGCTTAATTTCAAAGATCTTGAGCGAGCCGAAGCAGAAGAGAGCAATCTAACTTATAAATGACAAAAACTGCAAAATGTTTCCCTTTGTTCCAGTGCCAAGATGTATTTTTAAAACATCTACTAATAAATAAATATCTTTGCACCAGCCAGAACAAGTTGGAGTGTAGTTTCAGCAATATGCCGTTTTCACTGATGCCTCTTGGTGAATAAAACTGTGAAGTTTTCAGCAACAACAACAAAAAAAAAAGATCCTTAGTGATTCAGTTGGTACCAACTTTATGTTGTCTTTGCAAAGGTCATCCCACAGGCCGGCTTGGACCTTTTGGTGGGCTGGTTTTGGCCGACAGGCTGTATGCTTGACACCCCTGCTCTAGAATGTGGAGCAGACCTGGGAACCTGCCAGTTGGCTTTATTTCCCAGGATACGACTCTTGTATGTTGGTGAAAGTAGGTGTGCCAACTGACGTTTGACCAAATAGGAGACTGGAGAGGAGACGCACAGCTCCAGGAAAAAACAGGTTGGGAACTGCTCATGTGGGTAATGTTACAGTGTTCGTATTCAGTGAAGACTTTTCTTTGAGAAGTAAAGGTCAGGTTTCAGACGAGGCTCAGAAATCTTACTTTCTGACAAGCCGATGTCACCTCGACACAGATTTCTTCACCTGCTCCAGTCGCAGCTCTGATGCGCTCGCTTGCGGCTCATATGGCGCCGAATCTGTTGGATTACTCTGCTCACAAGTCACTGGATGGGCAATCACAGGCAAATTTCATAGTCAGGGCACCAAAAAAACCTTGAATTATTCAAATATTCTCTGCTGGAGTAAAACTCAGAGACAGAAGAGACAATGGTTTTCCTCTAAACAGCCTGCCTGAACTTGAGACACAGAAGTTTTAGTTCAAACATGTTTTGCTGCTGATTGAAGTCAGCTTCTTGTTTGCTTCATTATTATTTTTGCTTCAGCACTGATGTTGATTTTGAGGATCTGGGTTAAAATCTCAGGTAGGAAGAAAAAGGCACTGAAAAGTAACCAAAGCCACACTGCAAGTTATAATGACTTTCTGTGGCGCCAGCGTTAAAAGAGAGCGGCCCACTAGACTAATCAAAATGTGAGAATTATGCAGGGAAGGTGGAGGCCCCAGTTTTCATCTTTACCTGGTATCTCCTGCAATCCTCTCAGGGTGCATAATGTCGGAATAACCTGCAGGAATGAGGTAGGGCCATTGTGCAAATCACCAGCTATTGCTCAGAGATCACTGAAATAATGCTAGGTAAGAGAAGAGAATCAAACTTTTTATCTACTCCTCTCTCCCTTTTTTTTTTTTTCTCATCTACATATGGTTGGAGGGCAACATGAGCTCAATATTTAGAAGTATTTTTAGCAAAAACATAACTAACCTTTAAGTATGCGAGGGAGGGGCATGTCCCCGCTATCTCCGGAGGGTCCTATTAAAGCAAGAACATCATAACTTAACGCTCCCCCCCTGCTTTCTCACTGTATTCTCCTCAGTACATGCATTTCATATGACATCGCCGTTTACCCCATGTTTAGTTTTTTTTTTTATGTGACTAGCGCTCCCACCGCTCTGTGCCCCGAATGTTCCCGGGGTGTGATCCATCACCGGGTCCCAGGGTGATTCCACTGTATGAGCCATAAATGCAGCGGTACAGTGTGTATGGGAGTCGGTGTTGGTGCAGGCTTGTACTAATGCCCTGGAGATGATTTAGAGTTAAACCGCCGAACAGCGCAGGAACCTCTTCCAGTTATCTCCCACGGGACCAGTCGCCGCGGCTCGTGGTGAGTTAAAGAGAAAATAGGATCCGCCAGAAATCACTTGAGGGGAATGAAACAACAGTTCAGACGGTTGGGTTTTAAATCACAGTGCTCTGTTATTTACATCGAAAGGAATGATGCAAATAAACACATGGGCATAAATCAGACTCTCTGTGGGTCTTTAAAGGGACATATAGATTTTCAAGATTCATGGTGCAGAGATGTATAAAATTATCTTTTTTTTTTTTGGAGGTCCAAGTGACAAGTTCTTTTAAGTGTTGATTTTTATTACACAAATGGAAGTTTTTAGTCCTGATGAATGTTGTACATAAGGCAGACAATTGGTTTACTTGTCAGATGTTACAATTTATTTTTCATGGTTGGTATAATAAAGATGGCGGGAACAAATCTTCACACTAAGAACTTTTCTCTTGTAGCATATTTTTTTACACAGTTTGCCAGAGATTGGTAAACCTTGTCACATTATGACATCTGAGAGGTGCTGAAATGCTCTTTTTATTTCCATATATAAGGCCTGACCTTCATTTAATTCAACTGAACTAAATTGAAAAGATATTTTTCAATATGTTTGTATTTACTCATCTTCTGGTACTTACAATATATCACACATTTATTTAGAAACTTTGCCAAGATGACGATAGTGAAATAAGTTAATGGAAGGTCTGAGCAAATAATGTTTGATCATGATATCAACGTACATCAGAAAACTAACTGCATGTAGATTATGTTTCTATGCTAAGCATTCGTGTTTTGCAAATTTAAAATCACAGGAAGACAACATCACAGTTGCTGAACTAATCATTAAAATGTTTGCAATACCTGCTTGTCGCATCTGCTTTATGAGCATAGTAAGTGTTAGTAAGTGTAAACACTGATGTTGTGCAAGCAGCTCTTTTTGTTTACTGAATAACTCCTGAGGGTACATTTAATAATGAAGCTGACTGTCTTTGAAATTCATTAAAACCTCTTGTAGCATGTAATAAAACAAGGAGACAAGCATGAGCGATGAAAAACCAGATACGACTTTAAAAAAAGAGAGAGAGTTAGAGAATAGCCTACTTTTCTTTCAAAAATCAATTGTTTGTTGTCACTGAAATTCAAAATGAATTATTCTTTGCGTGCATGTGCGTGTGTGTGTGTGTGGGTGAAAGGACAGCAGGGTGTGTGCAGAGTTGTTGCAGAGGAGGCGAGGTTGACCAAGGGCACTCAACCTGCTGCCCTTGGCTTTCAAGCCTGTCGGGAAGGTCTGTGTGCGTGTGTGTGTGTGTGTGTGTGTGTGTGTGTGTGTGTGTGTGTGTGTGTGTGTGTGGAGGACTGGTACATATTATACCTCCAGAAATCCACATATAAACCAGATCTTTTACCACATACACACACGCACACACACACACACACACACACACAAGACTGTAAAAACATCTATATTTTCACGTCCTGGGTAAGTTTCACCTCTGTACTGCCTGACTGAAGGCAGGCTTAAAGGTTCATGAGACTGTATGAACAGTGACAAGAGAAATGTTCCAGCTAAGAAACTAGCAACAGGTGAAATGGCTTTTTGGTGGCAAAAAAACGTTGTTAAAGTCTGTCAGGGAAACCGGCAGACAAAGAGAAGTGGCGTGTAAAACGACAGGTTGACTAAAAAAGGAACAGCGGAACAGAACAGAAGCTGACGTGTGAACCGTCGAGACGAAAGGGAAATGGAACAGAGCAAGGCAACTGGTGCTGCTGTCACTTGGTTTCCCCCGCTGTAGATGACAGGTGTTTTACATTACGCTGTGGGTAACAGCAAACCGCATATCTCCACCGCCGCCGTCTTCATACGCCGGACCCTGTGAGCATTGCAAACGGGCCCCGAGATTACAAAGCTTATTCATGCACAGCAAAGGCAGGGTAAACTTTCCACTCAAGTAGAAAATGAAATAAAAAAAAAAAAAAAACCACCAGCTCCCAGCTTTATGGTTTTCTTTTGAAAACCTGAGTCGAGCCTTATGTTTTACCCCCAACTCCAAGCCCCTCCCAGCACTGAGGGGGATTCACGCTTCAGAGGGGAGTGCAGGCAAAGTTTGTCCGCGGAGAGGAAATGTTCGTCTTTCTGTTTCGTTGCTCACTTTGTATAGATTTTCAAATAACGTCCCGTTTCTTTACAACAAACACAATATTAACCGTTTTTGTTCATTTGCAGACCCACTATTCACACTAAATCTGCTCCGTCACAGAGATCGGATTGTTCTGTTCTTGCTCTACAAAACACAGTTTTTTTCCACTGACTGGACAACAGATGAAAAAGCCTATTTCAAATGCAATAAAGATAATGAAATGTTCCACAGGTTCAGCTACAGAATACATTTTCTGTTATGAAAACTTGAACCGATGCTTTCCATTACCGCTACTTTACAGCTGAGATCTTCACTATCTTTACTCACTCCACCACACATGCTGTTCGTAATGTGGGGTACAGTCAGAGAGGCTTATTCTTCTGCTGTGCGCAGCGTGAATCATCTTTAGTAATAGCACCACATAAATGATTAAAAAGCAATGATGTAGACGGTCTAGACTGTTCATCACTTCACCCCTACAAAGAAAGAAATCGTGAACAATTGAGTTGTGCAAACAGCTTTGTTTTTTCTTGCAGGGAATGACTTTTTTTTTTTTTTTGCAATGCATCAGTTTGCCACAGCATTGTATAATAATCACATCCAGCAATTGGAATGTTTGGCTGAGAATAAAAACATCTTGAATTTACAGCAGCTATAGGATTTAATTGACCCACGAGGAGTGTCATGTCAGCTCCAGACATATTTCATTCACACGCACACACACACACACACAAGCGCAAAGAAATAGATGCTTAATAATGAATAACACATGAATGCACAGGGCACAGCAGACATTCAGCTATTACTCACCTGCATCATTACATACTACAATGCTCCTCTGCAATGACAGCAGAACCGTACGGAAAGGGCACATAATTTAAGACACACAGACACACACATGCGAGCGGTAATGCAGGCACTGTGTGAATCATGCAGCCGGCCTCAGAGGTGAGAGGTGTAAGGTCTTTGTGAGCCAGAGAGGAGCTCGCATTCTGCTGCTGCTCATTGAAAACCACACGCTTTGTGTGACTGCAAATCTATCACACTCCCACTCCTCTGTAACTCTGTTCCTCGTTCCCATTTACTGGGATTTATTTTTGCTGCTTTTCGTCTCCCGGGGTGAACCCCGGGTGATTTGTCGAGATACGGCGGTGTTACCCTGTATCAGGATGTTCGGTGCCCAGATTACATCAAATGTGAAATAAATCTTTGTTTAAACCTAAACCTGTCCTGTCCTTTTCTTGCTGTCTCCTCAGGTGTGTCTCTCCAATGCTCTTGGCCCCTGAGGCCTGAGGAGAAGTGAGCCGAGCCCAGGCCCCCAATGGGACGTCCTGTGACCCAGCATGCACTGCTGCTGCTGCAGTGCATGCTGGTCCTGCGGCCTGGAGGCGTGGCCAGTCGGAGAGGCCCCGTGCTGCTGCCCGAGTCGCCCTGTTATAAGACAGAGCACCCACTCGTCCCCCACTCAGGTAAAGGCTCTGATAAATACGTGGAGCGAACTCGTGGACACGGCTCGTTATGTTCTTGAACTCCCTCCGTAATTATGTGAACTTTTCTGTTCCGTTATTTATAAACACCTCAGCCTCCCTCCAGTCCTTCACTCTACCCAAGGTCGGGCCTATAGACCACATGAAAACATTTGCCGTGTCGTTTCATCCGAGCACTTCATTGTTGCTAGGAGACACAAACAGTTTTGCACGCATTAGCTTTAAACTGTAGGGAGCTTAATGACCCAAAAGAAATAAAGTACAGTAGAAAAATACCTTCGGGAGCTTTCCTAAAACAGGTACTTCACAATTAGCCTGTTTGCCATTACTGCTGCTGACTTTTTATTGTCTTGACTAAAGCCTCAAGATTACAGTTATGTCTTCATGTTTCACACAGGAATGTGATGCTTGTGTGTGCATTTGATACAAATGTGTGCAACTTTTTAAAACAGGTTTCTTAAAATATGCAAGTAGGCTACTGGAAAGAATCTACTGTACACATGAAAACATTACAGGCAGAAGATAGACGTTTCTGACTAATCCAAATAGGCACAACCCATATGAAGTGACTGTTTTTCTAAGCCCTTCCTGAGATGTGGCTGTACAATTATATCTTTGCAGCTGTAATTAAACACGACAGGCCTGTCAAGGTTTGGATTTTGCCACATGTTTTAGTTATATTGAAATTCAGAGTGATGTTTGCCTCTATTGGAATGTGTGATGCTGTGGGCTGTCTTGTTTCAGCTTTCTTCAAGTCAGAAAAAAAAAAACTAAATGTACTATTCAGCTCTGATGTAACACATAATTTAATTTGCACGACCTTTTAAGCAACTTTACACCGGATACTGGGAGTCTTATCTTTCTGCTGTTGCATAGAAGAGTGTGTTCAAGGTTGCAAACTTGATATAGCACACAAACTGAGGTGGAAACTGATCTATTAATGGGATACAGTGAGAATCGTGTCTGATTTGCACTGGAAATAACATCCATTAGCACGTTTGCCTTCATGAATATGGGATATCAGGCATGTACCAGATTGCACAAAATAATGGGATTGTGGTAATAATGGGAGAGTGGTAATCAGAATGGACCTCCTTCCTTTCCAAAAGCTCACAATCAAACAAATGATGTGTCAGTCATTTTTCCCCTTTGTTTAACCAGTGAAAAGCTTCAAACAGGTCTAAACAAAAGAGCAATTTGGTTTCTCTGTAATTCCTGTCGAGTGCGAATCCATTAAGGACAGATGGCCTAATCGCTATTCAAATCACCAAAACTTTTAGGATGAAACAGTTGGGATTCAGCCAATATCTCTTTTTGTGAATGAGAACAGAACGGAAATCATTTTAATCCATGTCACTATGCTTATTTGAAACAGTTGGTGGTACAAGCCTAATTGATAATCTATCAATTAGGAGTTTGATCATTACACAATCAGTTTCTGTTTCCTCCCTAAGAGAGAACACAACTTTGTGCTCTTGGGTGCATTACAATCAAGTGTTTTTTGTTTTGTTTTGTTTTTTCGTGGTTCTTTAAAACACAAATCCAACAAAGTCTGCCTCTCAGAACTTTACCACATGGTTCACCAGTTTTTAGATGCATTGTATTTCACATCCAGTTACACTGCTCCTAGCCGTTATCTATGCTGTGCTATTGAACATATGAACTGTAATGAAATGCTGCGGGAAGCAGTCGACTGTAGGTATCAATAGTGATCGATGCAGTTCTGTCTGCCCACAGCGAAGCACCAAAATGTCATTGAGCTGCTTTCAGAACAGCCCAGCCTCAGTCAGATAATCACATAGCATGCTGTCTGGGTGAAATTGCCTGGAAGCCCAAGGTCAGTGCTTCTGTGCAAAGATCCACGTGCATGCAAAGACTCATATTCAGGCTGACCACAAAGCACCGACACCAGTGTTCTTTACTGCAGCCCTTTTTTTCCCTTCCATACTGCTTTTTTCGCTATTTTTTTCCTCCACAGTCTTTGTCACTGTATTGTTAGCTGAGGTGGCACTCTCCCCTCTGTGCCAATCGAGGGTGATGATCATGACTAACTGACCAGCTAATGTAATCCCGTCCTGCCTTGTGCTTTCTGTGAGTGGACGACGGCACGCCAGCTTGTGGGTCAGCTGTGGTCAACGCATTCGTGGTCTCTAATATACCAGATTGGCCCATTAAACTCCAATGGTTAAGTGCTTTGGTGGAAATATAGAGGCATTAATAAAGAAGGATGACATTTCAGTGAGCATTCGGACACGGTTCACCAGCGCAGAGGCTGCTGTGCAGAAGAAAAGAGAGAAGGCTTTGGTCTGAACGGCCAGCTGTGATGATACAGTGATTTCTTAATGCCAATGGACTCGGTGGCTTCATTTGAGAAAAAAAGAATTGAAATGATAAATGAGGTGTTGTAAAAGCTTGATCCACTCAAATTACAAAAAACACTTTATCAGCCTACCTCTCAGTGTTTTCCTTTTTTTTTAATCACTCTTCCAAATGTCTACTGCCTCACACATTTTAGCATTTCTAAAATTACATCTGCCTTTACAATCATTTCTCCTGGTCGGCCCAAACTGGCTTTCCATCCTTTTAATTTTTAATAAATGGACAGTTGTTGCAGTAAAAGGTTGACTTTTATTTATTTTTTTAATAAATGAATTGAGACAATAGTGCCAGACATTATCCACTGAAAGCAACTGTGATGAACCTGTATTTTATTTACAGCGTAACACATAATCCATATCAAATTCATTCCATGATGAATTTTCATGAAATCACATTCTTCAATTGGATTGAATAGTTTTTCTGGTCCATTTTCCTTAAGGTTTGATTTTGAACAGACTGGGAAGGATTGGATTTTGTTCACATATGGTTTCTTTTTTTTACATGGTTTAAACTTTAATGGTTTCTGGAAGAGTTTCTGAGCCTCTGATGTGGAATCAGACCTGTTGGTGCCATCTGAGGGCTTGTAGATAACCTTTGATCGCATCTCTCCCACACACAGATGTCTCCAGAATGATCTATCCCGTCCATATTTTCTATCGTTCTCCCCTGACTATGGGCGAAGGGAGGACAGGGCAGGTCGCCGGTCCGTCACAGGGCAAAAACAGAGACAGACTAACACAACAGCTCACATTGGAATCATGTCTTTCACCTGCCAGAGGAGAGAAGAGTACTTGGAGAAATGTGCACCGTCGCAGCAGGCACAAGTAAATTCTGTTCTGAAAAGGACTTTAACAGGGCCGGATTTATTGTGAGGAGAGCGTGCTAAACGCTATTCCACCATGTGGTTCTCCTCTGAATATTTATTTTAATTTGTTTTCCACTTTTGTTCACAGATTAGTAAACCCCATCTTCACCTCAGGGAGAGCAGCCTCTATTAAGCGCCCTTTTTATTTTCAGTCATGTCATTGACCTGTTATCAATTAACATAGCTGGACAAAAAATGGCCCCCTGGCTGTTTTTATTAGAAGCACTTACTTTTCAAGCTTTTCCTTGCCCTTTTCTAATTTGTTAAAATATGTTATTATAATGAAATTCAATTGAGATAGTATTATTTTTATGACTTTGACTCCGAACATGTGATGTCCCTTTATGGCTTTATTGGTGGAAAACAATTGAGTTTATAAGACATGCTAACCATGTCATCTTGTTTTCAGTTATGTGTTAGAAATTATGCTATAAAAATGTAATTTTATACTCAAGAAAACCTGAAAACACGATCCTTTTTAAGGCGTGTTTTGGAGTAATGAGGATCTGGGTTTTTTTTTCCCCTCTACTTTTTAGGCGAGTGAGTTCAGACTATAAAAGTAAGAGCTATTCACCTTTTTGCCTTATGTCTTTCCTTCTGTTTGAAGAGAAAGCTTTCAAACTCCAGCTGCCCCCTGGGGAGTTTGAAAAGCTGCGTTTCCATGCATTGTTCCCCGGTAGCTCGTTAAATGTGGGATTGGAAAGCTGTTGAGCACAATGATCAGCTTATCCTCAATTTTCTTGGATTTTCTGAAGAAAAGAACAGTTTGCCAGTTTAACAGGGGAATCAAAATAAGTAGGACTGATTGCCTCCTGGTTGGTTGTCTGCACGTCACAGAAAGCTCAATGTTCCCCAAACTTCTTAAAGTTGTGTTGCCGAGCAACTTTTCTGAAGTCCTGAGCCTTGCGTTTGCAGTGGGTGGTCCCAGGTTGATAATTCAAAGTTCAAATCGCAATGAATGGCGCTGCATCTCACCTTTAGTGTGCGAGTTTGTATGTATGTTAGATTTTTTTAGGAAAGTAGCGCTACATGGTGCCAACCCCCTGCTGTCAAACCCACAACAGTGGAACTGTTTTTTATAAAATACGATTGCAGTGAAAAAAACAAAAACAAGTGCAATACTATATATATTTATATGGCTGGTGAAGAATAATAAGTTCCTGTCTTTATATCACCTTTGTTGTGAAGATCCTAAGTTTTGCAAACTTCTTATCATTGTCATTTTGGGACAGTAGGTTATTGAATGTTCAGTGTACTTTGTATACTTGCAGCCAAATGTTATTTTCTCTCACCTTATGTAAGTATCAGCACCTTGGCAGAGCTGCAAGCCAGTTCCCATTATCTCATGAAGATGTCTGCTTATCTTTATTTACACACAATATTTCCACTTTGTTCTTTAATAATGCTCCTTTCAAGGCCCGATGATAGTCTTGGGTTTGAAATAACCTCAGTTCAGAGCTGTGAAGAATACAAATCTTATTTTAGACACTGTTTCTTTTATGGAAAAAGCCTCCAAAAACTCCCCGGCATGAGTCACCGCTGAATATGTCAACACATATATACATAGGCAGGCATACACATATGCACAGAGTATACGGGAGGGGAGAAAAACCTCTCGTTAAACCCATTGTAATTCTCTTTTGTGAGTCATTGTGCTCCATGTAATGTGGTATTATCCATGGTTGTTGAAAATGTGCAGTGTCAGGCTGCCATGACTCCTCTTTAGCCAAGCTGGGAGGACTACAAGCACATTAAATTTACCCCTGTGGATCTCAGCAACCCAACACTGCCATCCTACTCACACCAACATTATCCTTTTGCACCTCTACCCATGGCACCTTGACATAGACTCTTAAACCTAGTGCTTAAACATGCTGTTTATTACCATCTTGGGGAATATTATTGACTTCTTGGCAACAATTACATGAGAAGATTGATGTATCTTTGCTTTATATTGAAGGTGCAGCAAGGAGGTGCTAATCCCACCTCAGTGATCAGATTCTAAGCAGTAAAATATCTCTCCTGGGTCTGTTCTGGGCTAACAAAACCTCCCTAACTGCATGTGGTTAAATACATTAAACCCCACAAATAAGCCTTAATGTTGATCGGAGCAAATAAAAGTGTGTTGTGTAGGTGTGTGGTTACACATAGAGTACGTACAATGGACTGGTGACCTTGTTGCCCTCTGATTCTGATCAGGATAAAGCAGTTGGATGTATAGATGGTTCAGTTAACCTGCTGCAGGCTGCACGCTCAGCCATCGGAATAGCATTGACCCGATAAGCTTGTCCAGAGGCAAACCCGAGAATACTGATCAGCCAACCTCTACCTGCACAGTTCAATATGAAAATCAATCATTAGTTTATTATAGACTTACAAAAATGTGAATATTCGGCCTTGTTTGCTCCTTGTTTAAGTTCAGTATTTTTTTATCAGTGGATAGAAGAAGTCGTTTTAAAGCATCACCTTAGACCCTGCAGTGTTAAGGTGTTAGTTTTTCAGATTTATGCCTTTTCTTAAATTTAACAATGACATGAACTAAACAAGCCAAGGACAGACCTTTTAATCCATTCTGGTATGAAGTGAAAGAAAAGTCGTTCTCTATTCAGGGTTAGAGATAACAAAAATTTCTTTATGAATTTAAAAAAGAAAAAAAAAACACACACACATTTGAAAAGAGAACTTTTGCTGTAGCGACTCAGCGCCCGCACAGTCTCTCTGGTAACAAAAAACAGTCAAAACAATACGGAGCCCAAGCAGTGATTGTGACCCATCATGAGAGGGTAAGGTCAGGGTTAGCCCGAAAGGCTCCCAAATGACAGCATTTCTTTCTTTCTGTGTGATTGTGGACTGTGGAAGGGCGTGCCTCACATGAGTTTGACCCCACTGGGGACGGCGGTTTTCTGACTTGGCACAACACTTGGCTGAGAGAACTGCTACTGTGGTGCGAGGATGCTCTGGTATAAAGACCGCTTTCTGCTTTGTGTGGCGGTTTTTCAGAAATGTAGGGTTTCATAAAGAAAGCACACTGTGCAGCTCTGCAGACAGGGCTCCGAATCTGTACGAAGAAGGTACGCTCACTTTTATGAAAACAGTGCTGAATCACCAGAGATCTCATGTAAATTTATGCCAATTACAGAATTACTTTAAAAGGTGTGTTGAAATACTTTGTCCTTGTTTCAGGAGAAGTGAAATGTTTTAGTAAAAGGTTTCTGACCAAGCATTTGTAGTGTTCTTGTAGCTCGAAGCCCAAGAGATATACAGTATTAATAAAGTGTTGTACTTAACAAGTGTTCCTGTGTGGAGGCTTAAAGGCTTTTAAAGGTTATAAACTGTGGTGTAAACAATGCCTTCGCAGGCCAAAGCTGAGGGCCATGTCTCTGAGGAATGGACTTGTTTTACAGTCACAGATCGAGCGCCACTTTTATCCTCCCCGAACAACTCACACGTCGTTAAAAGGAGGCCAGTAAAAGCCCGAAAAATCAACAAATGGCCTCATATCATTAATAAATGCAACATCCTGTGACAAGTATTGGAGATGTGTTAATTGGTCATTCGGGGCTGTTTTTCTTCAAATTTACAGCTCTCCAAGGTCTTCGGAGCTTAAATTCCAAAAAACCATTAACTTCTCTCCATCAACGTCCAAGGTCAGCTACGTTCCTGAATGTACTTATCTTAATGGATGACAAGCTGCCAGTGGAATGAATACAGGCCTGCCCATACTTTTGGATTGGTCTATCACTCATTCATCCACCGCCATAAAAAGATCTCACGTCGTTTCCATGCATGTACATTTTAATTATTGTTTTCCAAGTGGCCTGAGGAGATTTGGTCATCTTGTTGAAAGCAGAGTCTCCTCTCTCGCATCCTTTTCAACTTTCTTTTTCCTACTAAATACACATCACATTTAAATATTTTATTGCCCACTTATTTGTGGTTTCTCGGTGGTTTGTTTTGCACGATTCACTCACTGCCCAGGGTAAGCGGCGCGGCTACGGCAATGTGAGTTGTCGGACTTTCAGCGCTGAAATATGCTTGTTTTTCTTGCTCAAAATAACATGGAGGAACCTTGCAGGGTGCAGAGCCGGGCGTGAAAGTCTTAAGCGACCTTGCTTTACATTTTCTCCACCAGAGCAGGTGTTTGTTTTTTGACCACTTCACTTGGACCGATGGATTCCTTTGCATCAGCTTGAGCAAATAGTTACCATCCTTACTGCTACCCATTACCGCAGGGCTGCATTTAGAGTGAATTGACTCCTCATTTATTGTGAGCGCCTGCTGCCACACACTATTTACACTACTCACAGGAAAACCATTCATGTTTCTGAATTGGTTCCACATGTTGCCATTGTCGCTGGTCTGGCAGTGACTGTGGAGGAGTAAGTTTGAGCAGACTGGCAGACTGGAGACTGGTGTGGCCTCTGATGCTTGGCGTAAATATTTATACATCCTGTCATTTTGTCTTTGTGTCAACTGCTTGGTGTCAGCGCAGGGGAATAACAAATGGTATGTGAGTGATGGGCTGTTCTATTTTTGAGGAGGCGGGAGACGGGGGTTAAGGGGATAAGTTGGGCCCGAGAAACGGGGGGAAGGGGTTGAATGTGTGTGTGTGCGTGTGTGTTTGTAAGCTTCGTGTTGGCCCAAAGCCCTGTCTGCGCCTTAAAATTTCATCCCAATTTGGGTGTGCGAGTCCTCATGTGTGTGGGTGTGTGCATGTGTGTGTGTGTGTGTGAGAGAGATGATGTCTTAGTGTCAAAAGCGGCCAATCCTCTAATTCACTCGGCTGCTGCACAAGCATAGACGTGACGTGATTACATTATCACATGCATTTAATGTGCAGCTGATGCGACTGAGTGTAACATTCAAAGCAGAAGTGAAATGCAGCAAGCGGGTATGGGATTTGGGTTTTTTTTTTTTTTGTATATTCTTTGGGGGTTGTCCGACTGCTTCTTTTCATTTTGGCTAACAATAAGGTTGATTTGTTGGCTCTGTGTGGCACTATAAAAACCTCCCCAGGTGCCATTAAGATTAGCTACTACATCCTTTCCAAAAACAGATAAATATCACGCGTAAGATCAGAGTTCAGAATTAGTCTCTGTGGTGACACTAACTTTTTTTTATCCAGCAAGGTTGTTGTTAGAGATTTTTCCAAGCGTTTGCATCCCAGCAGTATAACTAAAGCACAATCTGCTAAATCCTCATGAGCTTGACTTTGGGAAGCTACATATATTCACCTTCACAGCCTTGGGAGGGCTCATCCGCTCCTGTTATGAATGCTTATGAATGCTTCCATGGCCTCATCACAAAAGGCCATAAATCCTTTGAGTGCCGTTGTGTTCAATTACAACCTTTCACCCCATTTGCACACTCCCAACAAATATCCTCTATTTCTGGATTGCACACAGACACACACACACACACGCACACAGACAGACAGACACACATACACATTCAATCACCTCCTTCAGCGAGGCTCCCCTGGTGAGTCGGGGAGATTTATGAGGAGACGCTGGGTTCGTCAAGCGTTGTCTTCCCCCCCGAGGGGTGTCACAGTGTGCCAGGGAGCCAGGGATCCACTTGAAAAACAAGCCCATTGCAACCAAGGGATTGGCACGCGCGGAAGTTTCTGTATCCCCGTAGAATAAACAGAGCAGCATCTATTAAAGCAAAAGGAAATGTTTGGGGTGAAGTTGGTCGCGATCCCACTGATATTTATTTCACGGAGGCTAATGAAAATGTATTAGTGCTGCTGTGAAACCCAGAAGGAGACACAGGGGGGGCTTTTTTTCCCCTAACACAACTCTGTTGTAGTTATCACTGGAGACTTGAAAGAGAACAACGGGAAAATGTCTTTGCATACGGTGGCGTTGTCTCTCAGCAAATGATGTTGTTTTGTTAGCGGAGTCGTAGATTGGTCCCTTTACATGAGTTGAAGGTAGCAGATGTTCTTTGGAAGCTCTCAATGTATTTTTCCTTTCCTTTATTTTTTCATGTCTTTTTCTTTTTTTTTTTTTTTTTTTTTTTGCTTTGTTTGACTTCATATTGAGCCACTCAGAAATCCCACATTTGTCACAGAAGCTCGAAGTACTTGCTTTTGATGCAGTCAAGGGAGAGGGTGCTTTCATTTGAAACGCTGTATGACAGGTGTGCCTGAAGAAGCAGATAATGTGTTTCGAGGAGGATATTCAAGCTGTCCTCTCTCTCCCTCTCGCTCTCTGCCTCTCTCTCTCTTCTGGCCCTGATGGAAAGCTCCCTGGTAAATTAAAAATGTCCCTTTGATTTTTTTTTAAAATAGCTCAAAAATGTGGTAATGAATGACTTGGAATTACTGCTGAAAGGAATCAGCCTTCTGATTTTAGAGCTGGCATTCTCCTCAAAGATATCCTGTATCATGAGTAAATGCACCATATATGGTGAAGCTTTCTTCAAGTGCAATCCGATCTTTGTATGCAGCAACACTTGGATAAAGAACTATGACTGCGGCTGGAGGAAGCCATAAACAATGGAACGCACAAGTCACTGTAATGACTGATTGACCACCCTTGACCGAACCTATCAGGTAACCAGACAGTAGACGAGCTGTCCTCATGCCTTGATGCGATTGGTCAGAGGTTAATGGGTTGGGCGCCATGAAAACAGGCATGTTGTGGATAAGATGTCAGTGTCTGTCTGGGATGTCTCTCCGTCTCGCTGCCTATGTAACCTCCATGCACACTCTGTCAGGCTCCATGAAATGTTTGAATGTGGGCCTCCTTTATGGTGCGTACAGGGTGGAGCATTCATTTATTTCCATGAAACCACTCGATCAACAGGAGTTTTTGGAGGTGCGCAGAAATCAAAGGAGGCCCCACTGGGTCACATTTCAGGCTTCACTGCAAGACAAGAAGCATGTGAACCACTAATGTCTGAGCACTTTGATCTACGCAAAAGGATTTCTTGAATGAGCGACCTTATCAATCAAGGACAGCTGGATGTCTTTTTTTCTCTCTCTCTCTCTCTCTCTCTCTCTCTCTCTCTCTCTCTCTCTCTTTTTGGTCCCTTTTATTTCTTGTTGAGTAATTTAAGAGTGCTCATTTTCACATCTTGGTCTGAAGATGTTTGACAGAGCCGGTTTTCAGCTAAAATATGAAAAACCGATGCAGGAAAGGAAAATTGACTTATGTATTTGAGAATGTATCTTTCCAATCAAAGCATTTTCAGTGTGCTGGGTCAGGATCGACCAAGAGTATCGAAGAGAACTTCACAATTTATTTGAAACATTAATGGATAATTTTCTCACTTCCAATGCTTTATGCAAACAGAAAAACAAGTGTTCATGTAATATATTGTGTCCAGCTAAGTTTGATGTGCAGCTGGCCTGGTATCCTACAAAACTATTTCATGATAGATATAGAAAATGCTTTTGCAGAAAGATAGATGTGTTTTTCCCTCCAAACAAAAACTGTCCTACAGTTCTTTACTCAGGTGTGCTTTGTTTTATCTGGAAGACTGCTGGCACTCAGTGGAGTTCAGCCTGTGATTACAGGATTTACTAGTGTGTGGCGACAATAATTTGCACCTGCGAATAAAACAGAATTACTGTACTGAAACCAGGAGCAACTCTTAACTATAGTCTGGAGTGTTTTGGGTTCTTTGCATGAGCCTGAATACAAACAACCATTTTTATCTGGACAGTTTGATTTGTAAATACAACTATTACAAATACATCTTCAGGTACTGAAAAAAATAAATATTAAAATGAAGGCTGGAAGGGTAAGAGTTGCAGATGGGACAAAAATCTGCTTCTTAAAGGCATCGATGTTTCGGTGTTACGGGAAAAGTTAAAACAGGCTTTTCAGCTCAGATCACTCCACATCACTCCAGCTTTCATGAACGGTCATAAATGCCTTCCTCTGATTGGCTTACTGTGTCCTTTTGGTATCGTTGGCAGAGATGGAGCCGTGGATCTCCAGGTTCAAAGCAGAGGGCACGGTGGATTACTCGCAGCTGACCTTTGACCCTGGCCAGAACGAACTCATTGTCGGTGCCAGGTAACCCATCTCCCGGCCTTTTTTCAGTGTCTTCTTCTTCAACCTTCCCTTTTTGACCTTATTTTGCAGTTTTTCCCTTCATTGTGCCGTCTTTCATTCTTGTTTTATGCAGTGTTTGTTGATGCGTGGCATGAGTAATGATGAGATCCTCTATAGATGTCTTCAAAAGCCACAGAGGAGTGGCTTTTGGGATTGTTTCCAAATCCATTGTCTGTAAAGCCAAGCCAAGTGTGTGTGTGCTTTTATTACTTCATTTGTGGAGACATTAATATGTTTACACAAGCAGATTATGTGAGACTTCTCTGCTTCCTATGTACAAACATTAAGCCCCATTCATGTAAAAAATCATCTCAATCCTCATTAGCCTTAACAGTTGATCGAAAAAGTTTGTGTGATTGCAGCAGAACTCTCAGCACTGACAGCGTCCGCAGACAAAAACTTTCAGGCCTCCTATGTTTTTTCCAGTTTAACCCAGATCTTTCACGAGTTCTATTTATAGACCTGAGTATCACAGAGTGAAACAAAGGACCGAAAAACAGTCGGGGAAACCCTAAACAAAAAGGCAAGCAATGTAAACGGTGACATAGTGTTGAGATATGAGAATGAGACTAATCAGACAGGAAGAGTAAATAACATTTATAAAGGCTTCAGTTAGTAGGTGGGATACAGTTGGCAGGAAAAGGGATTAAAACATAATGGTTTGAGTGACTTCTACAAGGTCAGACCATCTCCAAAGCTGCAGCTCTGATGGGGTGTTTCCGTTCTGCAGTGGTCAGTCTCTGTCTAAAGAGATCCAAAGTGAGAACAGTGACTTTGTCCTGGATGAACAATGCTCATTGATGCACATTGGGGACTGAAAACTGGTCTGTATGGACAGGTTTCCCACTGCAGCCGCAGAATTTCATGTTTTGTTTTGTTTTTGTTTTTTCATTAGAAAGGAGGACACAGAATCAAAGTTTGTTGTGTACTGGGCTGCCAAATGAGGGACATACTAATCTGTGTCTAATAAATAATGCCTTTGGTATCAGCAACATTTGTGTGCCACTGAATTCATTTTTAAAACCACAGATACACTAAAATACACAAAGTCTGCAGAACTATGGATGTGTCATCAAGGTTGTCGGGATCAATATCACAAAATCAATAAAAGTGCATGAGGTACTTAAGTAGGTTTTTTTTTTCTTTTTTGTGGCCTATATTCAACATTTCTTTAGAATTTCGTCCTTTTTTCTTTCCACTTGGATCCTCTCTGTAGATGTGTGTATGCACATCGATGGCATCGGCGTCTCCAGCTGATTGCTGATGAAATGTGCTCCTCACTTCTCTTAATGGCTCTACTTGTCAATAGAAAGAAAAAAAATCACAACAGTGTGAGAGGGAGATAATAGAAGGAGGCCATCAGGAAGGAACGGAGCGAAACAAACAGAAGCAAAGTGAGCCCAGGGAATTTACTAATGCATGCTGGAACTCACATGAAAGAAAAAGGCTAATCAGGGAAAATACACTGTATATGTGAATGGATAAAAGTCAGTAATCCCTACTGATATAATATAATATAATATAATATAATATAATATAATATAATATAATATAATATAATATAATATAATATAATATAATATATTGATATGACAATCTCGTTAAAACATTATTACTGGAACCCAGTGGTGGCAAAATCACTTTGAACCGATGAAGCCACTTTGATAGGAAGTGAAACAGCTTTCAAAACATACAACCAGGTCAGTTCACTTCATTCAATCATTTCCAAATAAGAAGATGCATAAAATACAAATAATGTCAGTTTTAGTTTTTACTCTTTGATTCTAAACAGCTACGATGTAATTTACTTTCTGTAATTGCAGTTAGTGAAACAGATTGTATTGCACTTTTGTTTATACAGCGGCACTTACAGCCGTTGCAGAATAAAGTACTTTTGGATTTATTATTGACTTTTGCATGTAACAATGCGATCAATCATGATCGCACCAACCAATGATTCATTGCGCAGAACAAAATTTAATATTGCATGTGCACAGTTCGTTAGTGGTTTTGGCTCCCACCTCAACTTGTACTGTGTTTGGTTTAAGTCAAAGTTTGCATGCTTTAGTGTGTTTATGAGTTTTCTTATGGCATTCTAGTCCAAGACATGCATTTGAGTGCTTTAGGTGGAATTGCTGTTTCTATAAATGTGTGTGACCAGAATCAGGCAGTAATCTGCCCTCCTCCATTGGATTAGTTTCAATACCTTGCAACCTGAAATTGAACTAAGAAGTGTAGAAGATAATTGTTTATAATATAACATGATATTATAGAAAGATTGAAGTTGTTTTCGATCTTGTACTTTTAGCCCCAGTTCAGCCAGATCAATACCAGAAAATCAAATAAGAGATTCAGTTGGATCCTCTGTGCCAGTTCAGTGGCTATTGAGTGTCTAACCGTGAGAGGCAATGTGGTTGCAAAGGTGGCTGCAGGTTGGGTTGGAAGTATGAGTGATAATGGAAGGAAAGAGGGATCGATGCAAATATCAATACAGTAAAACGGGGGGCCGTCGCCACACCGCGACTTGCCTGATGGCCACTCTGGAAAACTGATGGATTGTAGCATGTGCAGGTGTTTAGTGGGAACACACTTTGCCGTTTTAACACAGAAATGAGATGTGATTTAAAAAACTTTGCTGAATGAGAATAGCAAAAGTAATCTTGGGTCGTCAACGGCACGTCTGAAAAGTCTGTTTATCGATAAAAAGTATCAGACTGGATCATTAAAAAAAGTCTAACTCCACTGAAACTTACAAAAAAATATATATATAAAAAATCCCCGATAAATAATTGAAAATAAATGGAACTGTTGTCATTGCAATTAAATCCAACAATAGTCTCCCTCAGCCAAAACACAAAGATGTCCAAATCTCAAAGGAATACAATCACAATAAATAATGCTTTCACTTCTCGTCAGATTTTGTGGGGATTGATTTTTGTAAATGTGCATTGTGGTTTTAGTGGATATAACACTGTTAGTATTAACAGGCTTTTCATTATGGCTTTATGTTTCTTAAAACTTGGAAAGGCCAATGAAATTCCATCTGTGCCTTGCAGATTTTGAAATGCTTCAGGCAAGGCAGGATTATCACTGATTTCACCACCAGGCTTTCAGTGTCCTTGAGTCTCTCACTCTTTTACCATTTCTTTAAAACAACAAGGAAATACAGTAGTAGATTGGAACCGAGGCTAGGCATTGTCTATTTCTTTATGTCCTAATTATGGTATGGTTCAACCTAGACATTCATCATGTGCTGCCATGGTAAAAATCCAGCTATCTGCTGAATCCAGCCTTTTTCAGCACTCTGCTCACAGCTTCGTATCACAAATCACTTCCAAGTGGGACACATATACGAAGCTCAGATGCAGCAGTTTAAAATATGTGCTTCGACAATTTGCTGGATTCACAAATATTGTGGAGTACTATCTCATGTGCATGCTTAAGAGTTTTTTTCAATATGTGAATGAGTGGAGCTAGAAAAAAAAGTTACACATCTGCATCTCATTTCCGTTTGAGATGAGTGAAGCAAAGCTACATAAATCACTTGCACTGTAACCATACCTGAATTTGATCTTGTGGGGGTCATGAAAGCCAGAAAACGCCTGAGGGCCAAAATCAGCCAAATACAATATAAAACCTGGAACAACAGGATGAGCTTTACATAGTATAAATATTGCAAGAGAAACATTTAATCAATTTTAATGTTAAACATATCACTGTTTCTGATGTATTTCTCTTGGATCATACTGTTTATGAGTAGCCAACATGATATAGATGCTGAGATTCAGCTTTAGCATTATCATCAAAGCTAACTGATGTGGTCAGTTTATTGAAACACACTGCGACGTTTAGGATTCAACACCTTTCTGCAGATTTGCCCAAAAAGCACCAAGTAAGCTCATTTTTTGCATGTTTGGATACAACAAAATTCAAAGAGAAAATAGAAGATAATCAAAGATGTGATTCTTTGGAAATTTCGCTGTATTTTGTACATGAAAACATCACAAAAAAGTCATAATTCCACCTTTTTTTAAGTCCAGTGTGGTCATACTTTTTCATAAAAAGACTCAACAGCATTTATGTGCTGTTCAAAGCTCATATCCATTTCCCTGCTAATGTGCAGAAAATGACTTCAGCCACTCACACCTTTTCATTATTTTTACTGTCTTTTGATTTTTTTTTTCCACAGAAATCACCTCTTCAGGCTCAATCTGGAAGACCTGACACTGATCCAGGTGAGTGTTAATTCTCCCTCACTCTGTCTTTCTGATTCCCCCTCTCCGTGACTCACCTACTTTTCTGGGTGTACGTGCATTAAGTTTTAATCACACAACTCTTCCCTGCCTGCCTCCAACCAAACGCACCACCGCTCCGGCTGTAGGAAGGAGCTTCCTGCTCTCACAACCGAAAGCTGTTACAGTAAAATGGTTTAGCATTTCACGTGTCAAAACAACTTTCTGACCGAAGGAGTATCATTGGGTTTGGTTGACGGCACTGTGAGCGGATCCACAGAAGGAGGGAAAGACTGTTGATCTGGAGCCTAGGCTGTTAATACCCTCCGTGTTTAAATCCAATTTGAAGCTGCATGTGACAAATACTGTGAAGGAAGACTTTTTTTAAAAAAAAATGGTGCGATTTCTTTAACAAGATGCCACAATGTTGGTTGAAGTTCTCTCAACGACGTTATTAAGCCCTCACAAGCTGAAATGCTTGCTTGAAGACTTCACCTACTATCTATGGTGAAAAGTTGTACAGAAACAGCAACACAGTGTTTTTGCAAATGTCGTTGCATCTCCTTTTGGATGTTGGAATTGAAATTGTTTCCCTCCCTTTCTTTTCTTTTTTTCCTTTTTCCACCCATTTGAGCCCACATCCAGCACCTGTGGAGCTAACTGCTCTGTGATCCATCGAGTTAGAATACAAACATTGACACATTGAGCTCTTTATATCTTAGTGGTGCTTAGACAACTCTTGGTGTTTGCAGTTTACACTCTGGTAAACCAGAGGAAAGGATGGGATGGGTGAGAGGTGAGAAACACAGCAGTGTGAATGGGGGATGGAGGGAGCAGTGTTGATATAAATCCGCCGAGAAAGGGGAAAATGAGAAAAAACGTTCAGGCTCAATAAGAAGCGAGGTGGAATCTGTTGACTGGAAAGGAGTGGAGGGCAGCGCACACAAAGGAATCGCGGAGCAGCACGACAGCGAAGAAAGCGGAGAAACCCCCCACGGAGAAAGACGAGGATTCATGCAGAGCCGCTCTTTTGTAGCCGCTCACTGGGACACGGATGCTTTTTAAAGATGCTCTGTGCCATCCGAGCACCCAATCATACCCTCTTTCTTAATTCATCCCGCGCTCGGCTGGCGCTGCAGAATCAGCGAGGAGATTCCTCCGAGCCAATCAGCGTCTCATCTCCAGGACACCTTCTGCGGAGAGAAAAGGATTTGGTAATGCCTGCCAAGGCCCGGAGCCACTTTATTTTGACCTGTGCACTTGCCCTCGCTTTGCATCTGACTGGAAGGGGGCTGCAGAGTCAAGGGGAAGTCTAAGTTCAAATTTGTAGAGCAGAAGTGGCGCTCTTTCCATTCACCTCTTCGGAAATCTGCTGCGATCTTTTCTTCTTTTGCATTCGAGCGTAAAACCGGAGATTAATTGCACAGAGATTTGGTTGCCTCTGTGGCAGGGTTTACATACATTTCTCATTCTCATTGTTGTTGGATATGAAAGACTTGAATGAGTTCCCCCCTACGGCAATGTTCCTCCGCTCACATTACATGCATTGCTGATTGATCAAATAGATTTACAAGGGAATGTGGTGCTGAAGGTGCCCTGCCAAGAAAGAAAGTTTGTGCACAACCAGCTGATAGTAGTTCAGTGCATTTTTATTTGAGTTGTTCTGATACTCAGCAGAGTTGCACGATTTTGTGCTCCCTTTTGTTTTCTCCAAACTAAAGGCAACACCTACGCTTGTCTTTGTAATTTCACCCCTGCCCCATGCATCAGCCCTGCCAGCTAATGCCCGGTGACAGTGGTTTGTTCTTGCATGACTGGCAACATTAAGAGGAAGGCTGTGTATGACTTGACAGAGCACAAGGCTTAAAGGCTCAGTCACACAAGCAACCCACAATCCACCAAAGACGTGGACATAATTACCATATGATCGATGGCTGATCCCATCCTGTGTATACATGCATGAAACATTTCTTTGGAGGAAAACAGCAGCCAAGGTCTTTGGCTGCATGAAGGCGGAGTAAATCCAACACACCTTTTCCTGTCCTTGGTCTGAGTGTGCAGAGTTGTTCTCTAGTATTTTTTGGTGAGGCAGAAAATTAACTCTTAATACTTGGTAGCCTTATTGTTGTATTATGGAGGGTTTAGAGTGTACTGACACTTGGGGTGGTAGCTAAACACTGCTGGTCTATTGCACATATCGAGCTGAGACAAGAAGATTGATCGGGTCTGAGCCCCAGCAACCGTAATCTCCTCAGTAAATGCTCTCCTTGCTTGGAGGTAATAAAAAAAAGAAAAAAAGCCAACAACATCAAAAGTTTGAGCGAAAGAGGACATTTGTGAAAAGAGCCAGTGTTAAGCCATCTGAGAACTTTTACACTTTCATTGTTTCTGTGTCTTTTAAGGCCACACCACAGATGTGCTCTTCAATCAGTCCCGAGAGTAGAAAAGGTTCAGTCCCCTAGGGAAGATATAAAGGCATGTTGAAGAAACCGCTTACAAGACGGAGAAGCACTTATAGAATCATAAACAGAAGGTTTTTCACATCACATGAACTTCCAGGCGTTTGCTCAGACTGAATGATGGCTGAAGTGACGGGGTTGAAGGGGTAAACGTGAAGCTCTCTTTGTCCTTGATTGGACTTAATATCTGGCACTTCATTATCTTTTTTTCCTTCTTTTTTTAATTAATTTATTTTTTTCAGCGAATAGCCTGAAGAGGCCTTTCTTCCCCCTGTCAACCTCTACCCTCATCCTCACTGAACTGGAAAACACTGTCAGGAACAAAAGGTTGATTCTTTCTCCTTGCTTCATTTTAGACTTCACTCTGCACCATGCACAACTAATGAGACATTTAGAGTCATCACAGCCAAAGGAGAAGCTATAAAACAGTCCAGCAAACCACAGTTTCACCTCCTCTGTCCACAGGTGAACACTGTATCATATCTCACATCTGTTCAGCGCTGCCCTTCTGCCCTCACTGTCTCTCATTCAACTCCCTCAGCTGAGCCACTTGCCAACCTCGGGCTGGCGAATCAATGCTGGCACTGCCGTTTCCTATTGTGCTGCCAGTGCTGATGAGGGGCCAAGTGAGCTCAGTGTACCACTCCGCTTCGTGTTTTTGTCAGCGTGCGAGCTCCTCAAATATTGTCCTCTGACTTAGTTAAATGCCCAATTACAGTGGTTATTCCTGCCCATTTGCACACCTGCTCTAATTGAAGGCTGCACACCTCCGCAGCAGTCTTTAAAAGCCCTAACTCGAAAGAACCAAAGTGTCTAATTTGCAGGCAAAGAAAGAGCCCTCTTGAATTCGTATTTTCCCAAGCCAAGGTGCTAATATGAGTAGAAATTAAAGGGGGAAACGCGTCCTTTAAGAATCCAATATGAGGATACTGTTTCAATGCTGAATCGAAACAGGATGCAGACAACAAGGCCGAGTTTCAACAGAAACACTGTGGTACTGCATTAGTCAATAAGCACAGGGACGGGGAGGATCCGTAGCATTGTTCACCATTCAATACAGCAGAGGAGGAGAAAATAGTGGAAATACACTCCAGACTCTCTCCCTCTCTTGCTTCTCCTCCTGCACTGGCACATGAGAAGACTATCCATAACAGCTCCCTTTGGCAGCGGACACTGTAGGCTGTTGAGATGTACATTGTGCCTCCATTTTTCTTCGCCTCCCCGTTGTACCGTTGTGCCATTAAGAAGGAGGAGGACGCCCAAGAAAACAAAAGGCTCTTCCCACCCTCGCATGTTGTATTTCACAGGCTTGTCTTTTGTAATTAGACTTCGTTATCCTGACAATTAGCCCCGCTAATCAGTGGCTAACAGAAAATGTCCTCGGAAGCTCGGGCAGCATCGCTAACTCAATTACTAAATCACTAAGCTGGCCATTTAAATGCATAGGATTAAAGAAAAAAAAAGTATTATTCCAAGTGGAGATAAGGGTCCTGGTGCATTCGTGGAGATGATGGCAAGGTTAGGCAATTCTCAGCCTATATAGTGAGATGCACAGCGGGGGGTCACTTCTCGCCTGGCTCGTCTCTTTAAGGTGTTGTGATGATATGTGTAGTGACTCAGACTTACACACTTGCTGAGACATGACATCAAGACCAATTTCATGTGTAAATCTTTCAGTAGCTTACATCAGCAGACATCAGTCTGAATAGTAAATATTGTGCCAGCACATCAAAAGGTAATATCAGCTATTCATAAGACGGATTATATTTCCCCCGCAGGATCTGCCCCGCTCGTACTCCCAACCCGCCGTCGTCCTCTTGTAATGAGACACAGCCAGTCATTTCACTAAGCTAGACAGCTGTCAGCAGCGAGTGTGTTCTCCGGACCCTCTTTATGCAAAATATATTCAGTATCATGTCTGGAAACTGGTGCTTCGGAATTCAGCTCCTCACTCCCTCCTCCATCTCGCTGACTGCTTCACTCTGCCCACACAGTCTCCCTTGTTCTGGTCGACTCCTAAGTTGGAATCGGTTTTCTCTTTGTTGTTTTTTGGGGGTTTGTTTGTCCCATATTTCCCTTTTTCTGTCCTTCTCCTTGTCTCTGCCTCCCGCCCTCACTGCCCACCCTCACTCTTCGGATCTGCACCCACCAAGTGGGGACAAAAGCTCCTTAGTGTGAGGAGTCTGAAGCACAGTGGTTAAACTCCGAGCGTAACACTCATTACAGAGGGCACCACGGAGAACAGCACGTGCAACATAACATAACATTCCCCCCCCCCCCCCCGAAGCAACACACTCTGCCGTAGTTTAAATTTACACCTCAGTCAGCCCTCCAAAAACCTTCCACATCAGGTAACTGATCTCGTATTCCAGAGAACTGCCACATTTACTCACATGACAATTTGTCAGATCTGAGAGAGTGTGTCAGGCTTGCCCAGACTTCTGTAATTTTGATCCTCAGAGGAGAGCCTCCATTCCTATTCTCAGCCAAGCTGTTTGACAGCATGCACATTAAGGATTTCCTTTAAATGGGCTTTCCAACTCCTGAACACATGAAGGTGACCAAATAAGCAATTTTACTCACAAAATATACCCAAAAATGTGTTCTGGTCTTTAAATGTCCCTGATCAGATTTTTGTATGAAACAGTTTTTGCATTTGCAGAAAATATTGTTAGAGCAGTGTTTTGAAAATGAGCGTCATGCACACAAAAACACCAGAAACGCTACAAATATGATAGTTTGCATGTCAGTCCATGAGTTGGTTCTGTGCTTTTGTAATACAGACCCATTCACTCTCTGCTGTACATGCAAAATGTGTCTCTGTCTGTGATCTCGATGATGTTTTTGTAAATGTACATTTTGTTGTCGAAGCATCGTTAAACTTAAAAGAGCGAGCAGCAATGATCCAAAACCAGTCACTGACTTGCTCCTGCTCTGTAATTTCTAATCATTAATTTTATATGGCAGTGCATTTTTTTCTGAAGCAATGCTGAAGGTAGATGAATAAAAAGCGCCTAGTGCTGCAGAAAACATCAAACGTTACCTAGAATATTTGTGAAATCACCGTTAGAATATCTCCTCGCATCTGCTTCTGTTTTCTTATGGTTATTCTTGAGAATTGTGCACAAAAAACAAAGCATTAAAAAGAGTTGACAAACTAATTAACTTCACTCAAAGGTTCTTGGTTGTGTAGCATAGAGACTCTTATAGCTCACTGTTCCATTAAACGGTTATAAGGCACTCACTGAAATATTTGTTAATTAAAAAGATCAATGCAGAGTGTGATTAAAGGATGTTATAAGTAGTAATGACTTTAATGTCAAGTTGTAATTCATGCAAATTGTATCTAATAGAATCTGTCGGAAATCATTAAACTGAACACACATTTCCCCATCGAGCGTACGTATATCTCTACAATTACAGTCACTGGGAATACATGTGTGAGTAATGGCATATTGGTCTCCGAATCAGTTTTATGTGAACTGTTCTCACGTTATACCATATTTTTTGTTCATATTTTCAAGGTTAATGCTGTAGTTTAATGTAATGACATTGAGGAAGAGGTACCTTGACAAAGCAAGCTGGCAAAACGTAACAGCAGCACATTCTCATGCATTTCGTGGTCGTCATCACTTTATAGTTATTAATTTGGAAGATAAGGAAAGAAATGCTGAAGTTTCCAAATATTTGAAGCCTTTGTGGTGGTTTACCTTCGGAAAGTAAGAATCGAGGTACGGTACACTCAACACCGCCAGGGACGAGCTAAGAAATCAAGACAACAAAACAACCCATGACCCTGTGCTGAGAAATGGTAATGATGATGTGTCGAAAATATTCCATTATGGTGTTACAAATGCTGTGGCAAGGAGCGTGGACTCTAGGAGTGTCTGGATGAAGACTAAGAACTGCTGCCGGGACGGATGTATCGACAGCGACCTTCTTCCAAAATGAATTAAGCTTTGGTAGTTCTTAAAGGTTACTGTGTTTTCCACAGTGCTGAGTAGCTCATCTTACAAATTTGTGAAATAGTGATGAATTGTATCTGTGATTGGACACTTGCACTGTAAATAAATAAATAAATAAATCCTGAGGGGATCAGTGATCACTCGGCTGAGTGCAAAACTATATATATCGCTGTTTTCTGGTAGTTACTGATATCACAAATGGTGCAGTAGTTACAGTTATGGGAAGTGGACACATTAGGTATCATGTCAGCAGAGAAAGGTCAGTAAAATAAGGGTCACAAGTATGAAGAACTTATCCAATGGACAGCCATGCACTGTCTTGAAACGTTTTTAGCTTTGATTTGAGTTTTCTTTACTTGATATTTTACTACAGAAGTTTACGACACTTTATCCTTGCCTACTTTCAGTTTCACCTCCAAATGAAGATACGTGGAATGTGATATTGTGATTCCTACTATGAATATGATAATAACAATGAAAATATAAACTCACTTTTAAAACATAATTATCCTCTAATAAGTTCCACAAAATCCAAATATCATTACTGTGCCATGATGGATGTTCTTTTTTTTTTCTTCTTCTTTTGGCTTAATTCACTGCCATTATCAGCTTACTAAATATGATTCTGGCTCTTTCTTATTCTCTTTGTTTTCCCCTCGAAGTCTTTATTCCAGTCGTCCCCTTTATGACAAAAGCAAAAAAAAAAGGGCCTCTGTGAAGCAGCGTCCTCTGATAAAGCCAAGAATTATTATTATTTAACGACTGCTCGTTCCCAACATATTTCAGTCCGAGACAGATTCATCGTGGAAGCATGGGGGCTGAACAATACCATGTTAATGAGCTTTTAATGTTTCCTAATGACACTGACATCAGCTTTTGCGTAACTCTGATTCTGTTCCTTACCCTGGACCATTTGATCCGGGCCAGTCGGATTGGGTGGCTTTAGTGGTCAATGATGCCAGCATATTCACCACTTATTGCCATATGGACAGCACATACTTAGCAGCCATAAAGTTGATGTCTTAAAGATATAATGAGAATATATGGAATTCTACAATCATGCTTTAAACTAAGCTAAATGATGATGAATCACATAATCGCGGCGTAATGATAAAAGCAGCCTCTTTGCTTCCATTAATGTGATCTCAAGTTGTTATTTTGCATTGTGTTATGATTGATTTTCACACTGAACACGAGTGAATAAGGTTTCAGACCATTACTAGGTTTTCTGCCCCCTCCCCTCCCTTGCGATTAGCGAAAGCACTTTCGGCGCCCACACCGGGTTCAGCTGTGGCCAGCTGCGGTGCTGTGTGTGCAGGCTGTGCCGCTTTGTGCTGATGCGTCTGGTTTGTGCCTGCGACGGAGGCTTTGCCCCGGAATAGCCGGCTTTGGCCTGGAATGCAAACCGACACACACAGAAAGAGAAGGAGCGACGCCAGCTCCCATTAATGCTCCATATCTTATCCTCCCTGAATAGTGCCACACACCCTGAGCCCCGTTTCCCTCACTGGCTCTCTTTAAGCTCCCTCCTGTTGCTGCCCATGTGTTTGCGTGAGTGAGTGAGTGAGTGAGTGTGTACAGTTGGGTGCAGCGACACCCCAGAAAGGCCACTGAGGTGAAAGGCAAAGAAGTTGTCATAAAACACTGAGCAAACTTCCACAGCCTTCTCAAAGAGGAAATGAAAGAAGTTTCCTAAAGTGCTCAGGGGGGTTTGGTTTTCTTCTCCCCCTCTTGTCCTGGCATAAAGCACTTGTGATACCAAGGTGAAATCTAATATTCCCCCCAGTTAGTGATATTTACTATATTCCCACAGAGAGTGAAGCCTTTGCCCCGTAGCCACTTGCCAGGTTATCAGCTCGGAAAAAGCCATATATTTGTGGCTGGAATAGAAATCATTTAGTTTTACTTCTCAGGACTTTTCTCTGACTTGTTGCTCAGCGTATCACTGCACCAAGAAGGTTTTCTGTTTCCCTATTCCTGCCAGTCACACTGAGGTGGTTGCGGGAATGGTCTTAGTGTCCTCACGCTCTCCGAAAGCCAGCAATCATTTCATGAATATAGATTTATTTTTTAAATTGTATTTATGTCTTTTTTTTAAATCAATTATTGAGCCACCCCCTTCCTCAGAGGTCATGATGGAAATAAACCACAGAGACTAGAATTCGTTGGCATCTTCTCCCTCCAAGGCAACACGTGGCAGTGTTATCTTCTCGTTCTTCTTCCTGCTGTAGTAAAATGTAACTCTGTCTGTTTCATTCCCACGTGTAAATCACAGAACTGACATCTTACTCCAGGGACTCGCCCGTTCTGTCTTAAGATCCCTCCTCTTCCCTCACGCATTAATCAAATTGACATTTGGCTCCGACTGTTCCCGCCTGTTGTTGCTTGAGGTCTCTGCTTGATGTACACCTTAATTGGATTCTGTGTCTGTATTTAACAGGGCTTGTGAACTTGTGCGTACAGTAAGTGTGTTCGTGTGATTGAAAGTACAGTGAAGATGCAGTGTCACATTCATTCAGCATTTCCCTCTCTTTTAATCCATTACTCCCACCCATGTCAAAAAATAGGCAGCACTCAAACATGAGTCCCACAGCCAGCGTATCAGACCTGTCGCTGTATGGTTTTCCATATTTTTAAATGTTTGCTAGTCTTTGTTTAGTTGCCAGGCTCGTCACCAGACATTAAATCGACTTCAAACGGATGGGAATTCAACCACAGCTGAGAGCCAAGGACCGCTGTGTTTAGGTTCCCCGAGTGGTTTTCACAGTGTTTCATGGTGACATGGCCCAGTGTTTGCTTCTCCTCGATGGTTTATTGGGAGGCTTCACACAGCTTTTCTCTCTGTCCCTGCAGGAGGCTGAGTGGCACTGTGACGAGTTCACCAAGGGGGCCTGCTTCAGCCGAGGAAAATCTGAGGTGAGTTTGAGTGAGGCTTGAACGCAGTTATAGTATTGATTCAGAAACGTGACACTTACAGAGAAAAAAAAATGTTTCTTCAGTTATATCAGTGGATCTTTCTGTTGAGTTGTAGGCACCCTCGCCTCAGAGCAGGAGTGGAGTTTGCATGTTCTACCTGTGCAGGCACAGGGTTTTTTTTTTTTCTGTTACTGCATTGGATGGAGCAGATTCTAAAAGTTCTTGGGGTTTGAGTAAAAATTATAGTGTCAACCCACAACAGCAATGTTAAAACATTGATGTTGCCATATTAAAATTTATGTCATAAAACTCTTGTAAAATGCATGCTGCTGAATGTGAAAGCAATGAGGTTGGGAAAACCTTTAGCGTTGCAGCACTTAGGCCATAAACCTTTAAAAACCTGGCTTTTAATCTATCTTTTTATATAAATTTATAATTTTTTTTATTTGTTCAAGAAATTGAAAATCAATTCCAGCACATATATATTAAAAGTAAACTACTAGGATAGAAGTAACTAAGGTTATGGGAGAGTCTGCAAAATGATGAAAAGAAACCGGTCTATGAAAGTGTGTGTTATTGTTTGCTTCTTGGTTTGTGCTCTGTGATGAATTTGAAACTTATAACTTCTACATCCTATATAGAGTTGTACATTCCATCCAACTAAAGTAAAATACGTCCTAAAGAGTTCATCAAAGGGCAAACACAAAGAGAAAGACAGAGTCAGAGTCATCAGTTAACCTGAAATGTATGTTGTTGGGCTGCGTGGGAAAACATGCTAACAGAAAGGCCCCCAAGCCCGACATCCCACCGGGTATAATCTCACGGTAAGATGAGAGTGTAGACCATTACAACATCATGACGCCATGTGAAAGCAATCCAGCAAAAAATAATGAGAAAACACATCGGACAGAGAGACAGATAGAGGCAGAGGGAACACAAAATTTCTCATCCGCAGGCGCCAGACAGAAATATCTGATGATATTACAGAGGTTGCTACGTCACATTTGACGTTGCACCCAGCAGAGCGCCGGTAGCTGACAAATCAGCTTATAATGATTTGTAAAACTGAAGGCATTTTCTTTAGGATAAAGTTGCCGGAATCACAACCATACAAACCAGAATGCTAAACTCAACTGTCATTGACCAGTTTTCTAGTCTGCAAAGTCCCTGCCTGCCTGATTATTCACTCTTCTCTGGGTTTGGGTTTTCTATAGAAACACCGCTTGAATGAATGCCGGCCCCCTGATGTCTGGCTGTCCTGTGAGCACAGTGCTGTTGCATAAATTCATTAGCGTGAAAATTAAAAGAAAATAAATTATAAAGACAGAAATCACTGATCTCCATTCATTTTCACAGACATCCGTTTCAAAGAGCCCATCACAACCAAATAGCGATGACTAAAAAAAAAAAAAGTGTAGTTATGATGAAACATGACGAGTCCTGAAAGCAACATGCGGCGCTTTATTCTGCCTTTACATACACACAAGCTGGGAATCCCTGCTTTTAGCGTGGGTTTGAAGTCAAGGCGGATTTAAATCAAAAAAATACAATGAATTTAAAACCTTTTTCAAACACACCTTCAGTCTCATTCATAGCACTTGTACAAAGGGAGCTCCTATTGTGTTTGTAGCGTATTTTGGTGCACATGTGAATGTTTTTGCATGCGGCCGGCTGGCACGCATCCCCACAAAATAGATGGTTTAGAGTAAAACTTGACTTGTAGGTGAACTGCCCAGCCCTGATCTGTTTTTGCGAGTGTGTGTATGTGTGTTTTGAGTGCGCCGCCATGTATTTACCCTCCTGTGAAAGGTGGTTAGGGACCCATAATAGGCATGCATGGGCTGGCCAGCAGAAGATAGCTGCTGTGAATTACAGAGCAATGCTACCTCGCTCCTTGAGACTCTCTGACGGAGCCGAATTGTTTTGCTCACTGTTCCTTTCTGAGGATCAGCTCCTGTGATGTACACTAAGAATAGCATTAAAAGACTTCATTCCCCAGCAGCTGACAGGGCTTTCGATGGTTTATTACCCAGCTCAATGCGCTGCAATATACCATCGCTTAAGCTATTACACAGATACCGTCCTGGCGCTTTGAGTGAATTTACAAGTGATTGTATTTTTTTTTTTTTTTTTCTAATCTACGCATCCACTTCTTTCCTAGTATTTGATTTATTTCAACTACGAGAAGAAAGGAGAGCTAAATTGACTTGACAGGATTTGATTGCTCCCTCTGTTGTGTTTTATAATGCGAGAGCCGAGCAGAGCAGCCTCGGTATTACAGTACGAACGTGGAACATTTGTCAGGAAGTTTTCATAAACAAGTCAAGACTGTGAGGCTGGCCAAATATTAAATATGTTTATTTACTGTAGAAACAAACTGCAGGGGAGAATTGAGTTATACAGACCCCTTCCCTACCCACCATCATCCCAGCACCCACACACACACACACACACACATACAGTACACAAAGAGCTGCACAAACAGGGCAGATATATAGGCACGCATTACAAGTTTGACTATTCATGCACACAACTTCTGTTTTGAAGGCACACATTGCAGCATGAACACACACACACACACACACACACGCTTAGGCTGTGCTTAGCACCAGGAAACGAGTTGTTTTATGAGTCAGCCTTCATCTTGATAGAGGGAAATAAAAAGTCCTCCCCCCCCCCCTTCCTACCACCTCTGCGACTGTGCCCTCCACTCCTAAATCAGGCCCTTGAGAGGGTGAGGAGGGGCAGAAGGGGGTTGCCCTGGGCACTTCAAGTGGCTCGCACAATAGCAGATTTACAAGGTTTTAAATTTCTACGAGGGGCCTCACCAACCCAACCCATGGCCCCTCTCAGATGGAGGGGACTCTATGAGTTTATTGCCCTGTCCGAGGACGAAAACAAATGCTGTTCTCCGGCATGAATGTCGGCTACTGTTGTTACATTGACTGTCGTTAATGGAAATCCTCTGCGAACCTTGACGAAAACCCGACCGCTAAGTTGAGAGTTCACGGCGTTCAGTGACAATCAGTCATGCGATCAATCATTTGCTCCGTCGGTCTCGCGCTATTTGTCGAGCGCTCTTTAACCAAGAGCTGAGTGGTTTTGCTGGTAACCCAGGACAAAACCCCAGAGGATGAGAGCGCCAAGAAAAGGGTGTGAGCTTCAACTTCACAATAATTTAGAGACAAGTGGTTCGAATTGATTAATGTAGAGAGTGGGCTAAAAAGAAACATGATTGAATGAAGTATGTGAGAGGCCACATTTTCATTTCACTTTTTGACCCGTCAACAAAGCCAAGGCAATTTTCCCAGCTAATCCTGAGTGGTCCTCTCCCGTGCCCGATGCATTTATTCGCTCTCCACCTTATTCAGATCCCCCGCTAAATCTGGTCCCTGTTGAATTAAGATGTGACACGGCTAAGCCGTGTGGGCATTAGCCTTGATTTGACTCTGTCGAGCTTGGCCACGTTTCAGAGCAGCCCTCCCGTTGTTCCAGGTGTTTTTCTCATTTATTGGCATAAAATGCAATTTTGTGCCTGTGCCTAATGCTCGCTGCTTGTCAGAGGATAGATAATGGCATCGTTGCGACTGCTAACTCTGATATGTGTGTTTGCCGGTGTGCTTTCACAGGAGGAGTGCCAGAACTACATCAGGGTGCTGCTGGTCAACGGAAACAGGTTGTTTACCTGTGGCACCAACGCCTTCACCCCCATCTGCACCAACCGAACAGTAAGAACCACAGCAGAGTTTATTATATCCTCATCGTCACATAAAGACTAAAGATGCCTAACTCAATAAAAGTCACAGTTATGAGGGAGCTTCTCTGCTGCTTCCTTCAGGAAGGACATCCAGCATGAATGATTTGATACATTTTATATCTGCTGCAGCCTCAGCAGTTTGGGTTCCTCACTGAGATTCGAACCAGCGAACTTCCAGTTACAGGTTTTTCTTCCCTGACCTGTAAAACACCATTACACCCAATAAATGCCACTTTTAATACAGCCGTGAAAGTCAAAAATGTCAGTTTCAATTTAAGTACAAGTAGAAAAAATGCAGGTCCAAAAGCCTAAGTCTAAGTCCCTAACTGTTTCAAAGTGCGATAGTAAATGGAAAAACAACCAAAACACAAAGCTTGTTCCATTTGTTTTGGCCATAGAGCTCATAATAGTTTCAGGTCTATGAAAAAAAGAAACTGTAAAACAGTTTACAGTATTTTTCTGCAGAGTTATGGGGCTCTAAAAGAAAATAAAAATTAATCAAGGACTTCGTAAATAATTAATCATATTTTTATCGCACCGCAGTACCAGAGGCAACAGCTTTAGTTGAATGAATCAAGGCTGTTTATGTTCAGTACAACAGAATCATGTTAATTTACATGCTTATTTACATCTTATTTTAAAGCTTCTAATGTTGACAATGGCTCTGGCGGCCATGCTTGTAGCTACATGTTTATCATTAATACCAAAGCCTAAAACCTCCTCAGCTGTGTGTAAATCCTGGATGTTCTGCACAAAGTGCTGCTCCTGCTCTGGATTTCATCCCACCCACAGTCCTTGAAAATTAAACTTTCCTTCTCATTTGTTTCTTTCATCGTATCCATTTCCCCACTTCCACTACTGCCTTTTTTTTTTTTTTTTTTTTTTTTTTTTGCAGGTGTGCTAAGAAATATTTGTTGTGGATTAACAGTGCTGAAAACTTGTGTTGTTTATGACTGTGTTTAAAAGAATGTGCAACTCAGCTCAACCTGTAGCAGAGACGAGAGGCCGTATAACCCCGGCTGACCCGCCACTAATATTAGCTTGTGGACATTTTCATGAGATATTTCTGTGCTGTTCACCTTTGCATGTCTTGTAATCCTCTCCTAATCTCTTGTATAGCTTTTTTCTTCCATATTTTTGATTTTACAGCCAAGCATCTCTGAGATGTTTCTCCTATGTTAGTCAATGTAAGCAAATGAATACAGAAACAATACTGTTTGCAGCAAATCATTTTTGGTGTAAACATGGCTGACTGTACACAAAGCACTCGAATAAATACCTCTATTTTAGTCTATGACTGTGTTATTCTTAGTTGATCACTTGCAAAATGCATAAAGACCAAAGTGCGCTCTGTTTGCGCAAGCTGGTGGTTTTCTTTCCTTTGACCACCATCTTAGTAAATTTGTGATAAGCAGTTAATAACTGACAGCAGTAAATGCCTTTGAGAAAATTATTCCCATTTTAATCATCAGAGGATTCAGTACATGGTTATTTTTTTGTCCCTGTATTTTGGCAACATTGTACTCATTCCTTTGAATTGCAGATGTACAATTCAACAAGACTATAAGAAGACGTCTCTCTTTGACAAATCAAAACATATTTTCAAGTTTTCTTAATGTTTTTGGTGACATTACAAAGCTGCTGACAACAAAAACCTTGCAGCCTGTCTCTGTCGATTATGCAAACCTGGCCTTATAGTGTCGCGGCGGTCCCTCAATAGTGCCATATCCACATTGCAGTGCATGATGGGAGTTGACAGCAGTTATAGTAGTCCTTTTATCCATGAATGAATCATGAATACATTATTAATCTTGAATAACAATGATACGTCAGGCTTGTAAATTGTTATTGAATGAGCTGACAGTGTCAGAAGGAAAAGTCAAGGTTGATCAACGCATTTAATTAAGGTGCGATCTTGATATCACAGGATTCACTCAACAAGCTCCCGTAACTGTTTCTTGCTTCCTGTTGTGCAGTCAGCTATGTAGACTAATTATAAAATTAATCTTATTAGGCTCTCTTGTTTAGAAAGTTGTGCTACCTCCAACTTGTTGAGTGTCGTAATCAAAATATTGCCTTAAACTCATTACTCCTGATAATCACGGCGATGGCCTCCAAGGAAACGAGCTGCCTCATCTGCGCTGCTTTGCCCTCCGTCATGAGTCACTGCAATTATTTAGCTCCTGTTCTTTGTGTCACATCACGCCAAACTTTATTTTTCTCAATCTTTTTTCCAGCGCAATTCAAGGTTTTCTCTCCCATGTCTCTTTAGCCTCCTTTTAGCTCTTAATCCTGCGTTTTAAAGGAATGATTAGTCAGACTTTTCGGTTTGAATTGCCTTTTTTGTTTCTGCAGCCTCTCGACGCGGAGAGGGCAGCCTGATGTTTTCCTGCAGTGTTAACCATTGGATTCTGACTCGCTGCCGCCCTTTTATTTTTATTGTTAAAGCAATCTGTGATAATAACCATGTTTCCTGGTAACTGAAGTGTCAGCAACTCTTTCCCACTTGTTGGTAGCGTATAACCACTGAAGCTCAGAGCGCGCAGCAGCATTTAAAATGTCACAGTCTCGCTCTTACCTTGGAGCAGCGATAGCAAGGCATCAAATGTCTGCGTCCCCCTCTGTTGGTTTTTAAGAGGAGGGCGTAGGAGTTTACTATTATGATGACATTTGTTTTTGTCCAAAAGCACTGCATCCAAAGGTCACTGGCTTATAATGACTGTTTACTGCGGTGAAAATACATATAGTTGAAATGTCATGACATTATTATGGCAATATTTCACCTGGCATTGTCATATTTACCCTCCGAACATCCGTTAATGTGAAACACGAGCCGCTAACACCAACAACACTGGAATCAGATTTAGTTTTGCCTCTAATGATAATGAGAGAACAAGAAAAATGATTATTTAAAAGGAAAGAAACTAATTATTTATAATTTGAGCGGTCTGCTTTGATTCTACTCTAAATTTGTTGTTTATTTCCTCTCAACTTCAAGACTAGTTTCATTGCATACTCAGTTTTTAATAAACTGAAGGTTCACAGTTTGTAAAAAAAAAAGTTTTCATTAACACACTTTAAAAAAACAAAGGCATTTTTAACAGAAGATATTATGATTAAGTATTTTAGGTGGCTGTTTTATAAAGTATTGAGTGGGAGGCATGTAACTGAAAGGTGAGAGATGCACTTAGGGGGAAAATACCTAAAGCTCAATCATGGCGCATCTCTAACAATGCATGCAAAATAAATTTGATACATTTTCCCCCCAAGGTCTAACTATAAACCAAAGGCAACAAAGACTGAGGGAATTTTATCTCACGTTCGCTGTAAGGACACACCAGAGCCAGAATAAGGCATTACTATCACAGAATTGTGGAATAAAAACTGAAGGTGAAATAAATAAATAAACGTAAAATGCTGAGATAAACACATAAATAGAAATATACAGGAAATACAAAATATCAATACTAAAATATGACAACTGGGAAATAAGAACAGAATAAATTGAATAAATACATCAATAAATAAGATACATTAATATAGATGAGCTAAAAGTGGGTCTTAAATATGCTCTTAAATATAGCAACATTATGTTCTGTCCTCAGTGCATTCGCAGAGCCTGAAATCCTGCCCTCGGCACATTGATATTTAACCATCGATCGTTATTGCAGATCAGCTCATAAAACTAATTTACAGGCTTTAGTTTCTGCATTAGTGATTATTTTTGAAAAGTGAGGACAGACTACCTGATGAAAAGGGGATTGTGGGTAAATACATCAAAACTGATGTATGAATTGAAAAGATGTTATTCTTACAGTTTGCACAGTAGTTACTGCACCAAAACTGACTTTTTCAAAAAAAAAAAAAAAAAATGATTGCAGATTGAGATTCAGCACCACTTCTATGCACCCTACTTCAAATATTAATACAGTTTGAAGATCAAAAATTATTTATTAGCATTTTAGAAAAATGGAAACCTGACTCTTGTCGCTTGTCAAGTTTTCCCTCAGTGCTTGTAGCTATGGTTGAGAAGACATATTCCCCAGATGAAGAAATTGTGTGTGACATTGCACTCAGTCACTTGACAGATAGCAACCAGGATGTGTCATTTGCTTGTCAGACATAGCGGGATATCATTGGCAGCCCTCCCCATTAACACGTCTCAGATTGCGCGCGAAGCCCGTGGCTAGATTTCCTGTCATAGTGGGAAGTTAAAAATTCCCTCAATAGCCACAATAGCATCTCAGTGGTGGGATACGTAGTGCCCAACTGGCTCTCAGAGCAGTCTGTGGGCTGTCTCTTTTTAAAGACTCTGTCAGAGGCTTTCAAAGCGACTTCAGTGTCCCACTCAGGCAGCTGCTGCGTCCGCGACAGAGACGGCTTTCACTGCTCTCCTTCAAAATGCAAAGGACGCGCTGCAGTCCGTCGTGTTTTCCTAAATGACCCAATTGACCTGAAAAATGAGTGTTCAGGGTGTCAGAATGAGCGCCGTCAATGCCGGGCTTTCATTTCAGCGCCGGTGGAGCTCAGAAAGGGCTGCTCTGTTGTGCTGTGGTTTGGGTAGAACAGAGGTGGCAGGAGTTAGCAGAACCCTTGATCCAAATCGACCGGCTCCAGGAAATTGGCTGAAGAAGTCACCCGGATCCCCCAAAGTGCCGCTCTGAATGGAGTCTGGCCTTCTTTGTGGGGGAAAAAAAAAAAAAGAGAGAAGGAACCCGCAGATTATTCAGTGAGAGGAAACGCAGAGAGGAGACACTGAGCTTTAAATCATTCTGAGTCCTGCAGCTTCTGCAGGTCCTTCAGCTGCGAGTCAAGAATGTGGAACCCGGCTGATTGATAGGAAAGTAATTGCAACTGGAATCATTTTAATTACGGTGCATTTCTGAATTTGAGATTAGTGCAGTCATATTGCATTTGCCTCCACAACTTGGATGAACTTGGATGGGTGCAAAACCCACGAGCTAATCCCCCTATACCGTGTTTACTTTTGCAACATAAAATATAATTACATCTTGGATTTTTTAAATTGCATTACTCTTTTTTGGTATTCAAGGCTGAGTCACTGAGCTGTAGCCTGTACTTTATAGGGACCAGAGCAGTGTGTCAAGGCTAAGCCAGGGTCATGCTGTAAAGTATTTTTAAAAAAGCGGCGAGCTGGATTTGGCTTCATATACAAAAGCGGAACGCAGCAGAGGACTAAAATCAAGCCTCTTTGGAGCTCTGAAGAGCTTCTCAGAGATGTAGTTTAATAATCTGAAACCAAACGAGACCAAAGCAGTGAGGAACTACAGCCGAGAGTAACTTGATTTAGGAGGCCAGGTTTAGGCGCTGCTTTCTTAGCAGGTGGTTTCTGAACGCGCAACATAAAGCAGCTGTTGTGTTTGGTGTGAGTTTATGTTGCTAATGATTCTAAATATGTTCTCTGATTGCGCTTCCCGCTCCTGACGGTTATGCTCATATATATTGGTGTGTGTATTTCGCCGTAGATGTAAACCAAACAAAACATAATGAGACAATTTTTTTTCTTCTTTTTTTAGTCGCTACCATTTGCATATTGGCAGCAACAAACAAAACATTTCCAGCCTCCTCTGGTTTGCATTTTAATGGTGCCCTCTGTTACTCTGTCCCATATTTTTATTCAGGTTTTCGACAATAAAATCATCCCCCTCCCTTGCGCATATTGAATTTTACCTTTAGAGATTCCTAACACATTAGGCGGTCACCATGAAAATCATCCTTACTTATACAATCCAGGTATTTTCTTCACGATCGTTACTCTTTTTTTTTTCCTTTTGTTTCTCTGCATTGCAGCTGACCAATTTGACAGAGATCCACGATCAGATTAGCGGAATGGCTCGGTGTCCGTACAACCCCCTGCACAACTCCACCGCCCTCATCACCTCCAGCGGGGAGCTCTACGCTGCCACTGCCATGGACTTCTCCGGGCGAGACCCCGCCATCTACCGCAGCCTGGGCGGCATGCCACCGCTGCGCACTGCCCAGTACAACTCCAAGTGGCTCAACGGTACGGCGCTGCCAAACTTTGGCAACCAGAGAAATGTTGAAGTTCATATAAATGTTTGCAAAAGTTGCTGCATGAGGACTTTTTTTTTTTTTTTTTTTTTAAGAAAAAGTGAGTAACAAGAAGTTTTGTTGTTGTTTTTTTTTTTTTCTGTCTTGTTTGCTTTCTCCCTTCATAGCTTTTGAACATCAGCCCTGCAGCTGGTAGGGAATCAATGTTTTGCTCAAGGATGCTTGAGCGTGGCAGATGCTTATCTAGCATGGGAGTTGGAATCTGTTTCTCTTGAAGGATTGCATTCCTCCTCAAATCGCCGCTGTGCCGCGCGGCGCGGTGCGGCGAATGCTGAAAAAGAAGATCCTCTGTTTAGAATGCTTCTGTTGCCTTTTATCAGTAAAAACAATTATTTTCAAAGTTACTAAGCAACTAGAAAATCTTTTCACTCTAACCTTTCGTTCAGGTAAAGCATGAAATTGTGAATTGTTTAAAAAAAATCGATGCCTTCTCCCCTGAAACCTCAGACACCACTTCAAGCACAAAGCCTCCTCTGTGCTGATTGAGGAACTTCAGACAGCTTAAGGTGTCCAGCCTACAGAAGAGCAGGTCAATCAGTATCTTGTCAGCAAGTGACTTTTATCTGATTCACATTTAAGCTAAATTGAAAAAATAAATTAAAAACTACCAGATACGTTGCTTGGCAGCAACCTTCTGGGAGAAGGTTTAATAACTAATTTTATGGCGAATTGATTTTTTTTTTTCCTCCCTGTCTCCCCCCTGCACTGCCCTCCAAAGGTGCAGAGGAGAAAAAAAAAAGTGTAGAAATGAAGAGAGGGGGAAACACTTTCATTTAAAACCGAATTAAATCACTGTCAGTGAGAATAAAGTGTGCGGTTTAGATCCAATAATGTCATACATAAAGATGAACGTGTTACTGGTGACTGTGTCGTGGAGGTCGCGTGTTTCGGATCGGGTGAGAGCTATTACGCTACACCTGTGTCGGTCATTTCTCATCCTAACCTTTAGGTTTGGCGAGTGAAAAATGAGTTTTCTTATTACAGCACAGTGTCATTAATAACATAGCCTGTAGTTATTAATTCTGATCACCTGCTGTTGTGTGGGCCGTGCACTCACACACACACACGCACACACACACTGTGAGTCAATCAGTCATAACACGTCTCCATCTACTCTCCCACTCCCTCTTACTCCCACAACCTTAACTGTATTTTCTCAGTAGTTTTTCTTCTTCTCTCTACACTTTATCTTCCTTTTGACTGTCTTAATTTTTTCTCCCTTTGTCTTCTTTCCCCGTCTGACATTTTTTTTCTCACTTGTTACCTCTCCTCCGACAGAACCGAATTTCGTCTCCTCTTACGACATCGGCAACTTCACCTACTTCTTCTTCCGGGAAAACGCCGTGGAGCACGACTGCGGCCGGACGGTGTTTTCCCGTGCCGGGCGCGTGTGTAAAAATGACATCGGTGGCCGCTTCCTTCTGGAGGACACGTGGACCACCTTCATGAAGGCCAGGCTGAACTGCTCCAGGCCAGGAGAGATCCCCTTCAACTACAACGAGCTGCAGGGCACCTTCTACCTGCCCGAGCTGGAGCTGCTCTACGGCATCTTTACTACCAACGTGTGAGTGACGTGAGGTCCTCTGGTTATTTACTAACTCCCACACTGCTACGGGGCGTAATCGGTTCAGGTTCTGCTCTTGATCGTTAGGTTTGCTTGTATGATCAAGTAAGGAGAACATCATGCGTGACTTGTTGTCCAACCAGGAGTAATCAAATGAGAGTTTTGCATATATTTTAACATTTTCACGTGAGAAATTCCTGCTATAAATAGAAGATTGTCTGTGTGAGTCCCTCATCATGTGATTGGATTTAACGCTGAGAGCCAAGAAGTAGAAAAACAGATATGACACCAAGCATTTGATGTGTTGGACAGGGAAGCTTAGAGGTGTGTTACAGCAAATACGTCAGAATTGGATAATAAAAAAGAAAGAAAGAAAGAAAGAAAAAATGCAATATTGGCACTAGTCAAAGCTGTGGGAATAAGAAAAGCAACTGAGGAGATTCAGGAAAAGATTGCAAGACCTAAGAAGCGTCCACACCATAGAAAATATCTTATTGTAAAGTCTGGAAACAAAAGTCGTCGTCCAGCTGAGGAAATGCATCTCACCAGAGAAACAGCAGCAGTTCTGCTGAAGGTTTACTGTAGCTGCTGAAATCTGACGCAATCAGAAACAACACAGACATTGTCAGACACAATGACTCTTACTGCATGTTGCATATTAGTATTTTGCACAAGCCCAATATTGCATATTCATGAAGGCAATCGCAGATCAATAGTGTCAGCTCTTTAGTATGTGTGTGTGCAAAATCACGTTTGTTCCAGCTTAGAGTCAGCGATTACCCAGAGATGTTTTTGGATCGTGAGACACAACCAGGCTACAAAGAAATCTAAACAAAGAACAAACATGCAAACAGAAATTCTCCAAAGGCTCGTCTGAAACAGGGGATTTTCTTACTCTGAGGCGAGGGTGTTAACCACTACACCATTTACAGACCTCATGCAGGTTTACATGACCGAACAAAAATCAGTTCTCATACACCTCAATCACTTTACCAATACAGTTGTTTCTTTTTGGGGTTTTTTTTCCTCCAGCAGCTACTTCAGATTTAAATCCCTCAAAAGAAACTTAACATCACTTTTTTATTGGTGTGCACTGTACCAAGTGAACTGAGTGTAATGAAAACTATTATTTTCACAATCGTCACAATCGTTTCCCCTTTCTGTTCCTCCATTTATCTTTTTTTTTTTTTTTTTTTTTTTACTCTCTTGCTCGCTCACAAAGCACACCCCGGCACACACTACACACGCTCCAACCATTATTAAAAGCTGAGTAATCAATTCTTTATGGTCAATGCCTTCACATCTCTGAAAAAGAAGTCTTTTGAAGGGTATTGGAAACATTTCCCCCTGCAGGCACAGAGTTTAATGAACAGCTGCACTGGATTATAATTCACATCACCCAAGTCTCACAGTTTGAGTTGAGCATTAATACTCTCGTTCTTTACTTTCTCGTCCGAGGGAGGAGACCAGTACTTGTTGAAACTGACAGCCTGAAAAGTCAAAGCTGTATTTCAGGCCTGAGATCTGTACAGTTAATCAGACAAGCTGAACAGCTTAATTGTGGCCCGTTGCTGGATTTATAATCCAATAATGATGATCACTTACGCCAGCGTTGGCGTCTGTCCATCCAGCCCCTTGATTTGCACCGTCGGTCCGGTCTGGTTCAAACATGTAGCGGTCAATTTTGCAAATGTCAGCAAGGTCTGACCAATGTCTTGCTTGTACTGCTGTGTCCTTTCTACCTTTCATTCCTCTAATCCAAGCCTTTGTCTTTCTCTCTCTTCCCCTCTCTCATTGGCTGTTTCTTGCCATTCTTGACCTTCAGAAACAGCATTGCAGCGTCTGCTGTGTGTGCCTTCAATCTCAGCGCCGTCGCCCAAGTTTTTAACGGACCCTTCAAGTACCAGGAGAACTCTCGGTCCGCCTGGCTGCCGTACCCTAACCCCAACCCAGACTTTCAGGTAATCAAACAAAGTGAAGTGTTTATTAGTAGACTGCGAATATTGCAACCATTACACACCATTGATAGATATATTAGAAGATGTTTTGGTTTTTTTCCCTTATGTATTGTATTGTGTGTTGGACTGTGTAGGTTTTGCTTCCCTTTATGGGGAGCAGGGATTCATGGACTCTCTCTACTAACCGTGAAAACGTGTTAATCAAAGAGGCTCATAACCTGTGTATAGTTCAGAGCTCCCTGTTTGGTATCGTGGGAGATCATTTGTTCACATTAGGAGTAATTCATACTCGGTACACAGTCAAATACGTCAAATGATTTGTGCCGTTGGATGCACGCCCCAAATAAATTTATGTACAGTGTTTACAGCATGTTTAAACTGATGAATGTTTGCCCTCGATCGGCCTCACAGTCCCAGGAAGCTTTTCGCTCCAATTAATTTCCTCTCACTTTCAATCACCCCCGTCCCTGCTCAGGAAACACCCACATTACGAGCGCTCGTTATAAAAACCAGTGATTTTTTACAACGGCGCAATCATTCCTTGAAGATGTTTCATAGCCCCGTTCTGTGAACTTTAGTTCCTCCTAATAAAGTGTCCTTGTTTTGCACAAGTGGCACTTTATGTTTACGCTCTATTCTAAAACCCAGAGGGGCAAACCAAGCACCTTATTCTGATTTGAAGCGCTCCTCCATACTGATGACACAGAGCGGATGTTTTATGAGCAGAAGTGGCTGCAGTTGTTGTAAGCTTAGCTGATAGAGAGGGAGCTAATCCACGCCGCTCTGCATGAGGAAATGAATTCCCTCCGAGGTCTGGCTATACCAGTGGTTGACGCGCACCTCACTGCTACACGTGTTTTCCCGCCGCAGCCGCTTCGATCGTGTTTCCGTCAAGCCAGCAGATCCATGAGCATCCGCGGCGCCTGCTGTCGAGAGCGCACACATTATCTATAATGACATGCTCACTCAGAAAAGTGGATGATTTGCTCATGGTGAGAAGTGCTAACTGTGTTTTCTAAAAAAAAAAAAAAAAAAGCACACTCCTATGAATGTGTAACGTAGCCTCTCTCGGCCGTCATGCGCTCACATATCTACATGTCAGCAACCAGCGGACTGAAATTCACTTATCTTCCTGAAAACCAATTTCCTCTATCAGGACAGAGCTGACCGCAGCTCGTGCTGTTCAGCATACCGTAGGTACTCCACAGAGGGGTTTCTGTGCGCCATAAGCTCTAATACGGCTGTGTTCCTCAAGGATGAGCCCGGATCACTTCTTCCTCTCCATCCCCGTCCCCATCTCTTCACTTAAGCTTAGGTACAATGGCTGCTCCTCACCGCTGGACCGATGCGCACTTTATCTCGGTTTCAGTGACATCTTCATCAAGCATTTGTCAATGTTGGAGGATTAGATTTACGAGCCCAGGATTTATAGCCTGTCTTTTTTTTTTTCTTTTTTTTTTCTTTCGCCCTTTCAACCCCTACACCTTCACACAAACACCTCCAGGAGGAGAATGGGCTGTCATAAAGCCACCAGCCGTGCACAAGTCTACTGTACACAAATATACCCACAGAAAAAAAAAGGGGGGGGGGCATATAGATTGCTGCCAAATAGGGATAATTATGACTGTGAACTCATCAGTCGTCACACACATGTACTGGTCATTGATTGAGAGCTTAATTCTCTGTCTGTCTGCAGAGAAAATCCCTCCATTTATTTGAACCACACGGATTGATCCTGCTGGGTATATTCAGGCTATGAGTCATGTTCGCTGTGCATTAGGAGCTAATACCATCTCTGTGTTGTATAGGTTTTCTGTCACTCTGTAATTGCTTACTGTAAAAGAAGCGCTCATTGTTGAGCTGCCATATGTAGTAAAATATTCTCTGAGCGTTTTTCCTATCGTGAACATTTGAAGTGACGTTTCTGTGTCACTCTCATCTTCCCTGTGATCAAAATATTGAAAATATTAAATCGTTGGGTTTTTTTCACCCTTTATATTTAGATAACGTGGGAACTAAGGGGAAAAGGGGGATGACATCTTATCAGGATGCAACACCTGGAAGGCATTTCTAACAGGAAGTCATTTAGTAAAAAACATGGTGTACAACAGCCTTATTTCTGAGTGGCACTTATCATGCTGGCAGCGCACAGTGTGCTGGTGACGAGCGGGACAGCTGAGTGTGAGATGGGCCCTCAGCCAAATGATGGTTGTGTCCCTCACCTTGACTGTGTGGAGGAAATCACAACATTCATCTCGCTGCACACTGGCAGATGTCATGGACACCCGCTGGCCGGCTCCCCGACTTTTTAACTGTGGCAGAAATGTAGTCATGCAGACACTTTGGGATTCAGAAAGGCACGCCGCGCAAGGACATACCGCAAAAGAATGTGTCACAACACAGATGCACATGCTATCCATGTTTTGTTATAAGAAGGGGTGTTATTCGAGGCACATACATAAACACTGGGCGCAGCATTTATCTGTCCTTCAGGGCTTTTTTTCCTCCATCTCCTGTTGTGGCGAGGGCGCTGATCCGGTCGCCATCCTGGGAAATCCCTCCATGATTCTCGTCTGTCAGCCCATGCAGGGCTGGGGATTGATCTGTATAAAGTGTCCATGCTGTTGTCACCGCAGCTAGTCAGCGGGAACTAATCGCCACACACGGTCCGGCCTCTGCTTAGCGGGAAGAGACTGCCTACGGTTAGCCTGGAGCGAACCCGACGCTACTCTCAAAACCAAAAAGAGTCATTCATTTGGGTTGTAATTACCAAGCGTAGCACACTTTTGTTTTCTCTGTCTGAATGTGTCCCTGTTTGTGGATAATCCTGACCCCGGCACTAGACCTCTTTTGCTAAAAAGGACATGCATGTTTAGCTTTTCTCAACAAGCCCTCCCTAAGCTTAACTGGCTTTGTGCCTCTCCACGTCCCTTCAAGCCTCGTGGAGGGAAACATTTCCATTTAAAAGCACAAATATATTTCTGACAACTCAGTTTTCTGAATGTTTAGAGAGGTAGGTTGAGATGAGCTACATAAAACACAGAGTTCATAATTGGAGTTTATCATGATACGAACTCATAATTGCCAACATTAGTAATACAAAAAGCTGCCCGCTTTTAACTTCAACTTGGACTGAAAATTCAATAACAGTACAGACAGTCATATTGGGAATTTATTGGCATCGGTTGTACAGTTCACTGAGTAACTGAAGCTAGTTTATAATTGAAAAGAAAGATTTCTTACCAAAGAAATCAATTGTTGAGGAAAAATGTATTTTGAGTACACCTATGAATCACCTCAGGAAGAAAAATTTTTCGACACAAAGAAACAGAAGAGATTTATTTGAAGAACAAACCAGTATTTCATAGCATGTCTTCTTTGATGTATTATTTGAACTGAAATAATACTCAGTTTTTAATAGGTGAAAGAATGAAATATACTGTTTTGGAACTAAACTTATAAAGTGAGGATAATAAAATCAATGCAACGAGAGCAACTTATAATTATAAGCTCTAGAAAAGGGTGCAATATAAAACCTTGAGTGTTAGAGGTAAGCAACTCATTTTCAAAATAATAATTTCAGATGCATGCTTGACTCAGTACAATAACTCAAAGAATATTCAATGTGAAATGCAGAAAGGTTCACATGAAGCTCAAACCTGCAGCTTTGTTGTGAGAAAAGGCATGTGTGGCGTGGCAGCATGAGTTCAGAGACAAAGTGTGAGTCACACATTCAGCGTATGAGACCTGGCATGCCGATTATGGTGTTAAATAGTAAGCATAAGTATTACAATATGTCAACGCAACATATCTGCATTTAATGTTGTTTTTTTCATTTTGTTATTGGAAGAATGGCAAAACTCACCTCAAGTTTAAAGAAAAATTGAATTACTGTATGTTGTTATACATATTTAATTGTCACCACATATAGACTTCACGAGCTTCAGTTGCTTATATGTAGAAGTTATATTTTGGACTTGGATCTTTGTTTTTCCTTTCTTGATGCTCCCATTTGCAGAGTTCACATTATTGAATTCTTTTTTTTAATAAATGAATCCTGGGAAATATCTTACATATCAGACATTTCAAATTATAACTTAGTGCCGTGGCGCTTCAGTCTCAAGGCTCTGCTGAGAAACACTGTCAACAACGCTGAATAAAACCAAATGAATCTATGATGATGAAATCTGCCTATGTATGTGAGATGGTTCTGCCGTCGTGATTCTCCTAAAATCTCTGGTCATTTTTGAAGCTTTATTGTTCAGAGACTTCTTTGTTTGGGTGATATTGCTGCATTTAGGGACCGAACTGTGTTCCGAAATATTATGAGGAGCAATAATGAAGCCCTGAAAAACCTTTTTAAGATATTATTTTTGAGGTAAAGAATGGCACAATCGGGCCACATTATTGTTGGGGTACAGCTAAAACTCACAAGCAATATATATGCATATGAAGAAAAGAAAAGCTAATAAAAGAGATAACTACTTGCTCAGTCAAACATTCATTCAGCCTCCCTCCGTCAGCCCCGGTGTATCGACTGCAAAGCCTTGAGGTTGTGGAGGACAGCAAACCTCTGCAATTGACTTTAAGGCCGTGTTCATTTAATCATTCGGTTCCTCTCTTTTCCATCTTTGGTGGTACTTCTGCACAGACATAATCTTAAGCCTATTAACTTGCCATCCCAAGGAGCTTGACTCTCATTAATGTAGTCTGTCCAACCTTTCTCTGTCTGACTGCCTCGCCTCCACAGTGCGGCACCATAGAATCTGGCTCCTACATTAACCTGACTCAAAGGAACCTGCAGGACGCCCAAAAGTTTTTGCTGATGCACGAGGTGGTCCAACCCGTGGTTCCTGTGCCCTACTTCATGGAGGACAACGTGCGCTTCACGCATGTGGCGGTGGATGTGGTGCAGGGGAAAGACATGCTGTTCCACATCATTTACTTGGCCACTGGTAAGTTCTTCATGATACAATACTATCTTGAAAAATGTGTATATGTATTTTTGTCACTTGGTAATATTACAAAATCTTTGAGTGAATTGTATTCACAATTTATACAGCTATCTAATTAATACAGCTGTATTTTCTTCACCAGGTTCCTGCACCTTCCACATAACCACAGAAATTTATATTAGTCACATTTGTTTTATTTCATTTCCTGTGCTCGCTGCTGTGAAGAGGGCAGGATTTGGCATATAAAAACACTAAACTCAGAAGCTCCCTGCAACAATAAGAATCTGATCGGAACACACCTACGCAGAGCAGCTGAGGTTTTGATGTTTTTTTTATACCTAAGGATTGTGTTTTAAAATGTAAGCACTGACTGTTGCTCACACAACCATGAATATTGATTAATATGTAGAAATACTTCAGTCCTTGAAGTACTCTCAGCATAAGGAAATAAAAGGCTTGCAAGAAGAATAATGGAACCAATCGATCTGTATCATGATCAAAGCTTTGCCTTTGACAAAAGCTTGATCACCACCATATGTCCTCCAGATGCACCGCTTGAACTCACACACACATACGCGCACACGCACACACATACACACTACAAAACTTATGTGAAGGCAGTCACAGAAACGGCACACCACATGTCACTCTCGTGCAATCCCGCACAAAGGGATCGCAAACACCATGAAATAGCCACCAGTCGTGTGTTAGAAAGAAGACTGATGGGTAATTAATAACACACGTATATACAACCCTGACTGGTCCTCTGACTGACACGCCTGGCACCATCTGCTTATCAGTCCTCTGTTTGATCATACTGATGTGATAACGTGCGCCGTTTGACTTGGCAAGGTATGAAAAGCCATATCAGCAATGCGCCAGATAGATACCAGTGTTTGAGTGTCTGCGCTGTGATTTAACACACATGTATGGATTATGAACAGGTGCAGCGAGCAGAATTTGAATGCGTTGATCCACTTCACTGGGCTAATGTACCATAAGCCCGCTGGGAAATGTCAACATGATCCTCCTGTCGTAGCGTCGGTGTTATTTTAGGATATCTCACATACAAGCGGGCAGCCTCTCTCTTGGTTTTCACTCTCACATACACACACACACATATGAACACAGACAGCCTGTTCCAGTTCAATGCTTCTGTGTTGAGCATCTCTCTGGAAAAACTCCCCTCCCATTGTTTGCATGTCGCTGTGATCAATGTAACATCGGTCCAGGCTGCCCACATAGCAAGTTCCCCAGACGCTAACCACGCGCTAATGAAAACATCGGAAGCACTGCCAAGGCCATTGGATAGCACACATACTGTACCTAATCTCATGCTATTATTAACGCCTTAATGCACCCTGCTGATTGGGGGCATTGTGGGAAAACCTCATAGCTCCAACTGGGGTTTCAAAGCTGTGGGGTACTTTTATTCAAACATTTCACCTTAATTGCTATTCGGTCATGGTTAGACATCTTTGCCCTCCAGCAGGATTTATTTTTTTCTTGCAGTTAATGTGAACAGGAATCCGCTAAATGCGAAAGGTGATAAATTACCAAACCTTTCACCAGTTACATGTCTTGAAAAAGAAATAGCATCTCATAGCATCAGAGGTGGAATTAATAGGATGGAGGTGTGACGATTCAATAAGTCATTATATAATATTAAAAAAAATTTGTGATACTTTTTCTTGTAAAACAGTGTTCCCTTGGTTTTCTTTGTTATTTAAGAGCCCAGATCAAGAACATACATGCATTTATTGCGAAGCGAACTGGAGTTAGACTTACAACCATTTTCTGGCTTTACCAAATTTCTAGTATCGTATCTAATTCAAGGTATTTTTGTGATTGTTACAGCGATAATAAAATGGGCATATTTGAAATTTCTGAACTCAGCTATGTCCCTTAGAAATAATCTTTCCATTCATGTTCCATAAAACTTTATCTGACTTTGGGTCAGCTTGCCTTACAATGCGTGACGGCGAGATACACCTTGGTGAGTTATATCATGGACAAAGGAAGGAGGGCAATCAAATATTATTTTTGGAAGTTGAACTTGACTTAAACTGTAATAGTGCAGTTTGAATGAAAGCTACAGAGCAAGCAGCATCCTGCACCACTGGATTTCACGGGAACAAGTCAGCAGGTTATCCATTGCATATACGTAGAGAATTTCTGAACGGAATTTCTAAAATATGAATTTCATTCAACTGCAATTATTAATTATGCACAATAATTATGCAATTATTAGACAATAAGACAGAATCCATAGAGTGATTACACTGGTATTAATCAGTCACCGTAGAAAAAGGACCGTCACTGGAAGTGTTATGTAACCCCCGGATATCAAATTCTACATTGTTATATTACTTGTTCCTTCAAATAGTTACGGAATGATTGCTCATAATGCTTGGAGCAAAACTTAACTTTTATAGTCCCTGCCTTAAAGTTATCTATTAGCATTTCACCTTTCTTCCAATGGCATCACTGTGCACCTAATTACTTTTTCCTTGCCCAGGGGAAAAGCATGTATAATAGATGATGTTTGTTTTAGCACTCCCTCAAAGAAAAATTTGCCGCTAACTTCATCTCGCAGGGCCCGTCTTACACAAAATAAAGGTCAGGGCGTATTCACCAAGACATGGAATTTCACCTCTCCTGCCTCTCTCGGAAAAACAATAAAAAATACTTTCATAACCCCTGAAAAGAACAACGGAGCAGAAAACACGTCGTCAGGTGCCAGATCAATTCCGCGGTGGCATCTGCACTGCTGCATGTCGATGGCATGACCACGCTTGGCGGAGCGTCCGCCACCACTCTTTTTGACAGTCTCATTTCAGAGACGCCCCCCCCATTAGGAAGTGTTTGTGCAGTTCGCTCTGAGTTCACGTTGTCCTGTTGTTCTTGCCTTTCTGTAAACTCTCTAGTTTTGAAACTCAGCCTTCCTGATGCGCTCTTCTGTATCACTTTACCCTCTTATTGTGCAGATAATCACCCTTCACCCCTTTGTGACCAAATCCTGTCTTCCCCCCACTTTCTCTTCCAGATTACGGTACTATCAGGAAAGTGCTTTCCCCGCTCAACCAGTCCACGGGGAGCTGCCTGTTGGAGGAGATCGAGCTGTTCCCGCCCAGGAAGAGGCAGCCGATCCGAAGCTTGCTGATCCTGCACAGCCGCAGCGAGCTTTATGTGGGCGTAAGAGACCAGGTCATCAAGATCCCGCTCAAAAGATGCAGCTATCACAAGAGCAGAGAGTGAGTAAACGCACACGCAAACAAACAAAGAAACAAAGTAACAAGCTCCATTGACCTCGGTGGAAACTGTCAAAACCAAATGTGCTCGGAACAAAGTTTGAAAGCCCTTTCTTTCATATGATGTTTTTTTTATCTTAAAGAGCCAGACCTTTGTGTGTGTTAGAGGCCTTTGCTGAGATTTAAACGCTTCAAATCAGCTTTGTATGAGCCTCCAGAAGTGCCAACATCTGCCCTTTTTCTATATCTCTCACTGTCTGTGGTTGTCACTGACCTGCACGCATACACACACACACACACAGGCATGCACATACACACATGCGCACAAAAACAAAACACTGTGTGCTTCCTCCCTTGCAGCGACTGTGCACGTTTATCAAATCTAGTGAGAATCTGTCTGTCTTAAGAAGCTCCATAAAGGCAGAAATATTGGTAAAGGTAAAAAAAATAATAATAAAGAAATAAAAAATCTGAGACGGAAGCCGGGGTGTGAAGACTCACCACAAGATTGGGATCCCATCCATCACCGCACGCAGAAAAGGAATCACACCTGCATTCCTTATCTCTCTCACAATGAGATGTTATTGATATACACAGCAGAGCCGAGGCTTCGTATTGCGGCTGCGACTCTGATATACTGTATGATACAGCTATTATGACACTTAATCATATCTTTCAGGCTTTTTCATACTTTAAACAGGCAAGGAAAAAACTGTGAAATCAGACTGGCAGCTACTTGGAGAGTCTCTGTGTTCATCAGTGACATTTCTTTGAGGCTAACCTGCCTGAAATCTTAGGAGGCTGTCTCCGCGTAGGCTCACTGATGGGTGTGTTACAGTCTGCGAGGCCCTTAAGGCCCCTCTAGAAGACAAGTACTGACTTGTTCTTCTTCCTTTCATTCCACGCTGCCCTCTGTCACCCCTGATATCTCAGTCGGAGCAGATACAATCCAAACCCCCCCCCCCCCCTCAACTTTTTTTCTTTTTCAACCGCACAGACATTATGTCATCCGTCTCATGAGTGCAGGAGAGTCTTAAATTTCTACAGTTTCGTATGGAGATGCTGCACATGGTCAGGAGCGAGTCTGTGTCTGCACGCAGTTCATTGTTATGAAGCCCACGGACAACTTGGTTACATTCTGCGAGGGACACGCCAGGCAGCGCTGACGCCTGCAGCTCAGAGATATGTCATTGTGCTGTCACTGCTGACTTATATTTATATGAAAAGAATAACATCAGGCTTTTTATTGCACTCAATAAACCATCTGAAGCAGATATGACAAAAACAGATCCAGGGAATATTTGTTGGGCTGATAAGCTATTTTGAAGAAGGAATACACAAGTGTGTTTGTGTAGGAAAACGAGTAATCCCAGTGCTTGGTGGGAGATTACCTGAAAATCAGTTCGGCAAATTGTGTCAAGGCATAATTTTATGATGCTGATGCAAACTGATGCATGTCATTGTTCTCTGTTCCCAACAAAATTTCCATTTTTTGTTGCCTGCGCTTCTTATCTGTTTTCTTTATTCTTTGAGCCATTTCTCCTTTATCGCTCAGATTTTATCTTCACCTTTATGTCATCCGCCAATTTCTGTCCTGCATTTACCGACCTTTACCTTCCTTTGTACCTGCCGCCTTCCCACTTCCAATACTTTCTCCTATACCTTCCGCCACTATCTTATCTCTCTCAGTTCCTATTTTTTCATTTATCGTGTATCCCACCATCTTATCTTTTCCTTTCTTTGCAATCTCCCTCTCAAGCCTGATGTTTCATTTCATATTGTAAAACGGTGCACGGCCGTCTGTGAGCATACATGACAGGTTAGTGAAAGCCCCATTAAAACTGAACTTTATTCGCTTCTTTCAGAGCCTGTTTAGGAGCCCGAGACCCGTACTGCGGCTGGGATCTGCTGCTGAAGAAATGCACCACCCTGGAGGAAAGTGTCAGAATGAGCCAATGGGAGCAGAGCATCAGCAAATGCCCGGTGAGTATCAGGGAGCCGCTATCTCGATTTGCGTATGCTTCATTGTTACTCCTCGATTTCTTTCCTGTCTCCAATTTTGAAACCATGAATTTGGTGAAAAACACAATTATCTGCACTTGGCCTTCACACACACACACACGCCTTTGCACATAAATTTAACTCTCACGTTCAGCTCACAGGCGGCGGCCCCTTAAACCCAGGAATCATACTACTGCCAGTGAGCACATCACGCAACCCAACAACCTGACTCAAGCAGAGCAGCGTTGTGTCCCTGTAGCGATCAGGACTGCTGCCTCAATCACTCACCTCCGACTGCCGCTTCATTAGCAAAGCGGCTCCTCCATTTGTTTTAACCTACTCCAAAATTGGAAGCGGTATTAAGGAAGCAAGGCAAGGCCATCCATTTCAGCGTAGCGCCTCTTCTCTCGCCGTTTGCAAGACATCATTTTCAAACCAGTCACAGCCGAGAGTGCCGCATCCCTCCGTGCCCTTTATGTGGCTTTGTGTTCAGAGGAATAGTCGGTTCTCGGGCCACAGAGCGTTCAGTCGCATCTGTCAGAGCTCTGGCAGAAAGTTTGCCAACACTGCATCCACATATAATTTCAGACGCATAAAGTAACTATTGCAAATGCATGCATTTGTAGTCTAAACACATGGATACCTAATTAAATGAATAGAAAGACTTTGAAATGGAATGAAAATGCCAACCCTTCATCTACCCCTTTATCAGAACCCAAGCTTTGTGTGTAGGTGTTTGCATATGTATATATACGATATGAGTACAGGAAATGTGTTTGCATGTCTGCATACATATATGTTTTGTGAAGCACTATAAATACAATAATCTGCCTGAAAGTTGCTCATCAAATGAAGCGTGATTGATTGTTTGAATGATAAAAACTGGGGCTACTGCGAGTGCTGCTGTTTCACTGGGTGGTTGAATCTTTTAGCATGTTGTACATTTAATTTGTTTATTGATAAAAAAAAAAAAAAAAAATCCGAGTAATCCGAGATGCTGTTTCTCAATTTTCAGAATATTGGACAAGCAGCTTTTTCATATGACAGATTTCATCTCATTTGCCTTCAAACCAAATAAACTAATGATGTTCTGACACTTTTTTAATTGCACAGACAAGACAGTGATTCTTCTGTTCTCTGTGTACAAAATAACACCACATAGTTTAAATACAGGACCTAATCAAATATAACATATTATCACTAACATGGCCACAAATGTCAGTGTATTTTCAGGTAGTTACAAACCATGATCCAGACCACTAATGGATTATGTATTTACTTACTTGGCCTCTGAAACTTGCTCCAGTCTGTTTGAAGTGGGCACAAAATTACCTTCAGCAGTGATGCCTTTACATGTTGACCATGAGTAATGACCATAAAACCGGGTATCTGAGGCCAGACCGGAAAATTGTGTGTTTGCAACAATCAAATGCCAACATGTAAATACTGAAGTACATGAACTGGTCTTTTTTCATAGTTGGAGTTTCACTCTTCATGAATCCATTAACGGTTCGTAAAAGGCTAAGCTGGCGGAGCGTCGGCTCGGCTGCATTCTCCTGCAAAGTCTGGAGCTGGAGGCCAGTCAAGGGTTTGCACACTTAGTTGTGTTGAGTAGGCAGACGCAGGAGATACGCTTTACCTACCTATTCATAAATGCCATCTGGCATGAAAGCCTTATGTCTGCACCGAAAGAAGCTCAAATTTGTTTTACTGTGATTTTGGAGGAGGTAAAAGCATTAGTCACAGCTTTGTATGTTTTGGTTACCCAAGGTTTCACTGACGTAAGAAGAACATGTTATTTGAGTATTTTTTTTTGGTGTTTTACTTTACCGCCAAGCGCTTTTATCCAAGTACTGTGATTTCCTCCTCATTGAAAAGAAATACCCTGTAAATTGGCTGAAGGTGAGCATGTGTGATTTGTGTTTTTATTTTGACCTGTGGGATCAGCTCCAGACTCACAAAATCCTGCACTGGTTATAAAAGATGTCTGGATGAATGGATAGAGCAATATTCACCGCAAACAAATGACATATCCTCTTATGATCCACTTTAAATGTCAGAAGTTTTTATTTCCCTTCACATTTGATCCGTTATGGTTTTTCGGCGTGCTTTTTCTCCATTACAGAAAATCAGTGAAATTAAAAACATGTTTCAAAACCAGTTCAACAGAAAATAAAGCATTCAAATGTTTATTTTTTAATTCAAAATATACAGCATTAAATATTCATTGAGTAGATATTATACGCCTACCAAATTATTTATGGTCTCTGAGCTGCGGATGATATTGCTGTATTGGCCGTCCCTGTGTAGCTGTTTGCTCTCGAAGGCAGCCCATTGATGCAGATGTCGTCTCCCTCAGCCGAGCGTCTCTCATTTAGGCGCACGGCAGAGTTCAATTACAAAGAGCAGAGGGCAGACGTCGTTGTAAAGCGCCTGATGATCTCGCTCTCTTTTTCTCCCGGTGTGAAAGTGTTCTTTGCGTCTTTAAATCACCCTGAAATGTAGCGGCGACACGGCTCATATCATCTGCTGCTCCGAGTCTCACACTGCTGCCTTTTTCTGTGTTTCCCTCGTATGCCCGGGACATCACTCGTAATTCATAGCTCCTGCAATATCGAAGCCTTCCCGGTTGATTCTGTTTTCCTTCGGATATTCATTTATGGGGCCACTTTTATTCCCTCGTATTTCGGTCCTCCGAATGTGTCCATTCTCTGCCTCCATCTGCCTTTCTGCATCTCTCTTTTTCTACTTCGGAATCTCATCATATCCTGAAACAATTTTTGTACATCTTCCCCGTGTTTACAGCGCATAACTGCACAGTTTTGGTCTTGCTGTCGATGATATAATGCACTTACTTTGGCATCTATTTGAGGGAAATTGATTTCTGTTTGCATCCCATGCCCATGGGCTGTGTTTCCCAGAGCAACACAACCCTGGGAGCATCACTCTAACGTAATAACCTGACTCAGAGAAAAGCCATTACTTTCAACTGCTTTGTTTTTGGCCCTCTGCTGCTAACAGGTCCGTAATGTGACAGTCGACGGAGGCTTCGGTGCCTGGTCTGGCTGGTCCACCTGTAGCCATAACGACGGAGGCAGCCCGGGGTCCTGCCTGTGCCGGACCCGAGCCTGCGATAACCCCGCCCCGCAGTGTGGCGGTCAGCAGTGTCACGGGATCAGCGTGGAGGTGGCCAACTGCTCCAGGTGAATTACTTTCACAAAACAACAGTATTCACGTACATTTTTTTGTTCTGTCAATAGAAGTAGTGCCAAACATAAGGCCTGTCGGCCAGTACTGGCCCGCAGAAGGCTCCGATCTGGGCCGCCAAACCGCCAAGTAAGCTGTAAAAATTTATGAGGAAACACTCGCCTGAATTTTTGGGGACGTTTCAATGTATTTTGCACCAGAAGGTCTCATTAAGATTGGCTTCATTGTAGTGATTTTCAGGGGTAATTGTTTGGTTTTGCAAACACAGAGACGTTTCCATCACTTATCTGCACCACAGCAATGGAAACCTTTAAAGTTTAAATTTAAAGGTTATTGCAGCACTTTTTTACCCATCCGGCCCACGCAGGATGAACTTGGGCTGCATGTCGTCCCTCAACTAAAATGTGTTTGACACCCCTGATCTACAGCAACAACCACAACATATTGCAGCACATATCTGGAAAAAAGCAACCAAACTTTTTCGGGCAGATATCCTAATTTAGCTAATTAAATCTTGCATCCTCCTTCCTGCTCATTCCACATGTGTTTGTAGCGAACGGTTCTGTTTTTCACATTCGCTGTCTGTTATCTTGAGGGTAAGTGTTGATTAAGTGTCACTTTTTTGCAGCACTCAGCTGACATATTCAGGCTCTAACACTCGTGGTTTCCTCAAGTGCTGCTGCATCTGTCTTTTTCATACACAACAAAGCCCGTGAACATATTCCTCTGTGAAAGATTGGACATGCGGATAAGGGCAAGCGTCTCGTTTCGAATTTAATCTTTTTTTGTGCCGTGAATAATGTGAGAGCAGTGTTTAAATGCATACCAGCACTTATCTTTTCCCAACTTTGATATTTGACTGAAATAGTTCACGCTTCAAATATTAATTCTTGCTTTTCCCTATCAGAGCAGGATACGCGCAGGAGCTTGTCAACACAATATTAAATATATGCACACTCCTGAGAGTAATATCGAACCACTAGAAATTCTCCTTATACATCGATGTCTCGACATAGACTTTTTTTTTTCCTCTTCAGTCTAAATTATTTTGTTTCTCTCTGCTCATCATTTGGCAAACAAGACTCCAAGTTTTCGTGAAATATAAACATAAAGTGCTTGCCCTTCTGCTGTGTAACCAATAATGAGGAATGGGTTACCACCCCGAGACAACTATTTTCCCTGAACAATAACAAAAGCAGAAGGACGGATCATTTTCTGTTGGAGATCTACAGTCATCCTTATGTGCAGTTCCATGACATTCATTTATTTAGTTTACATTTTTAGCTTCTGAAAATAATCTAAAGTGCCTCAGTGTGAAAAACTAAGCTTGAACAAAGTTTAGGATTTGATACTTGCCATGTCTGCATCACATGCGCCACACATCTGCAACATTTACAATGAAAAGAAACACTTCTACATTTTTTTTGCATAGATTGAATATATTCCAAATTGAAAAACTTGAGTTAAAATATCCTAATATTTCAGTATTTCTTTGGCTTATTTAGATCATTCCTCATGAATTCTTTGTTGTTCATTTATAAATTAAACATTCAATGGTAAGCTGTCATCATTGGGAGCAAAATCAAATGTGTCTGTATTGAATTAAACTCCGTTTACCTGCAAGATTTATGTTTTTGGGGAATTTTGAGCAGCAAGCTTGCAAATGGTTTGGAGTCAAAAACTGTTTTCCATATAAAATCAGTTTAAATCTAACCAAGTTATGAGTTTATAGTTTGAAAATATAAATGTGTTGTTACTTTTCTCACTGAATTTGAGTGCACGGTTAACGTTATCATAACTCATAATCGTATAATCGTAAGTTTGGAAAAGCTTCTTCAACACTTGAATTAAGGGGCGAGTGAACAGTTACAGATGTAATCCTTTTAACGGTTTAAACATGTGCCCAAGCTATCGTACTATACACTGACAGAGAGTCACATTTTTATCTTGAACTACCTGACAGAGAGTTTCCTTTGAGAGAGTGTTGGCTGAGCAACACAGTTAAAATAAATATAGCCGTTTATTTGCAGAGACTTGTAACAGAAGGGCTGAAAAGCCGCTAAAAGGTTGCAGACCCTTGATGTGCTTTTGTGCTTTCCATTAGAAACGGAGCGTGGACTCCGTGGACTTCCTGGTCTCCCTGCAGCACCAGCTGTGGCATCGGCTTCCAGGTGCGTCAGCGATCCTGCAGCAACCCGACCCCTCGCCACGGAGGACGCGTGTGCGTGGGCCAGAACCGTGAGGAGAGGTAAATAATGCCCGTCCTCAGTCAGCACACCCACATAGTACATCCACATTTGTTGACAGATACCGATTGAAGACAGTACATGCTGTACATGCACATGCTGTGTTTTAGTTTGTGCACGCGAAAGAAAAAAGAAAAAAATAATGTGCGACCTGCAGCTAAGAAGTTTGACTTTGTCTACGACTTTCTGTTTTCCTTTTTTTTTTTTTCTTTCCTCTGCTATTTTCCGTCCAACTCTGTGACAGCCAATTAAGGAATGAGTGGGATAGGCCTGTGCTAGGGTAATTATCTGGCTTTCACACACAGACTGAGTCTACATTTTGAAGCTTTGGAGGCTTTGGCGTAGAATAATCGCCTTTTTAAAGATGTTTGTAAGGTTTCCAAGCAACCTTCAAGCCCTGAAAAAAAATGTTTTTTTCAACTTGAAAATTTGTAAAGCAGCACAAAGAGACGTACAAAGCTGCACAGGTAAAAAAGGTCATGAGATGAGTTTTCATTGCCAGCTTTGTTCTTTTTAGTTTGGTTGTCTAAAAAAGTTTCACCAGACCAGAAAATATGACATTATGTTCCGCTGCAGTCAAACGCACAGAACTCATCATGTGAAAATGAAGTCTGATTTACAGTCAGACGGAGAAGGTTCAGTACCCAGAAGAGACCAGGGGCCTGATGTTCTGGCTTCCGGTGTGAAACATGCTGGATGGAATGTCACGCAAGTAGATTATGCCTTCAGTTTTTGGGGGTGATCAACTAAGAATACCACCATTATGACGTTATGTGCCAACAGGAATTTTCTGTGTGCATGAGGCCATGTTTACACAAGACTAATCTCCTGGAAGTGGTAACATGACCGCGTTCATTTTCTCGAGTTTGCCATGAGAAGATTGGACAGAGTCCTGAACTCCTACAGAAACAGAAAGAAAGAAAATGGAAGCTTATTAAAGAAACTCATGACAGTGAAATACTTATCAGTGTTTACAAGTACCTGCTCCACTCTGTGACACGGCTTTCTCAAACTTGTAAGTCTGACTGCAAATCTCACTTTCCAGTGATTCAGAGGTGTCAACAGATACGGTGTACACCAATACGCAAGAATAACCACTCATCTTGGTATGCTGCCAGCGCCTGCAGGCATGCAAAAATCAAACTGCTCTTCTGGTAGCATTTATTTTCAGGGAAAAAAAGCTTATTATGGAAATAGACAGAGGATGTGGACAAGGTCCAGCATTCTGCCTCTGTGGTAATCTGCAAACATTTCTGGGTTTTGCTTTGATTGATAAAACATTTTCTGCCTTACGTCTTTTGGTTGCAAGGACTTTGGGTAATAGTTGTAGCAATATGGTGAAACATTTTCTATGGATCTACAGAAATCAGCTATCTGTAAGTCTTTCAGGACACAACAAAAGAGGACAATTTCACATCTGGCTTCAGGGACGAACCAAACATGCTGAGTGTATAGAGATGTAGCCACCACACAAACTAAACTCAAAACCAGACGAGATGGGGACTAGGTAGAAGAGCATACTAAGCACAACTTGGCTGCAAGACAAACTGACAAAAGAAAACACTGAGGACACCTTTTATAAACACTGAGGATGGATGGAGTCAACAACTGGACACACAGAACAGGAAGCAGGACGGATTCAAAGCAAGACTGACTAAACAAAATCAAGGCTTTTATTTAAACGCTTTGGGTTTCTTTTTTCTTCTGCACAATCAGGTTTTATTTCTTATAATTCTGCATAATATTGTTAGTTTGTGCACAAATAAAAGCAGAAAAGAAAAAAATTCTATCTTGGCTCGATCCAAAAAGCAAGACTTGTAAAACACAAAGTCAATAAACGAGACTATGGACATGTTTTACTAATATTAGGGGAGGCTTGCTTGATGAATACATGATTTTTAGTCATCCTTGGGCTTGGCTTGTTTTATTGAATGGAGAATGTGCCTCTTTGTCTCCATAGTCCTTGTTACACAGTAAGACATCATGCCGAGCATCCGTCCCCAGCTGGTAACCAAAGGTGACGGCAGAAAAAGTGCAAATAAATACAGTTCACAGGGTCCATGCAAAGAAAAAAAAAAGATGCAACAGAACCATGGCAACAGAGACAGTATCATGATGGATGAGTAATTGTAAATAGCTTTCCCAGATGAACTTCATCACACTCCATTTTCTCTGCACTTCTGTACCGTCTATTGTCCTTCTCTGAACGCCTTTCCCTCCACTCGCTGCTGCTCCTGCTGGTGTCGCCCTGTAGTAAAAGAAAATATACAGAGTGACCAACACAGCAGCTGTTACTGAGGGACCACACCAAAAACCCACTTGCCTGGCGCTAAAGACCGCAGGAGGCCAGAAGCAGATTCTGCCACCCCCTCTGTTTCCCTCTCCGAGCTTTAATCTCGTTTGTTTCATCTCCCTCTCCCGCTCTCACTGCTTGCTCTGTTCAGCTATTTAAAACACCTAAGGCCAGCGAGGGGCCGGCTGAGAGGGCTGGAAACGGGATTGTTGTGAGGTAGGAGTGAGAGTGTGTGTGTGTGTGTGTGTGTGTGTGTGTGTGCGCGTGCGTGCGTAAGAAGAGTTTGGGAGATTAACAGTAAAGCAGAAAGGCAGAGAAAGAAAAAAGATGAATAACGCTGTGTCAGTTTGAGCCTGCCAGAGGGAGAAAAAAAGAGAGGATACAAGAAACGCGTGCGTGCGTGCGTGCGCGCGCGCGCGTGCGTGCGTGCGCGCGCGTATTCTTCCAACCTGGTAGGGACCTCAAAATACCTTTATCCGTGAATACTCATGTCACCGACGGGGCAAATATTAACATCCCCTTGAAGGAAGTCATTCAAGTGAAATCATGTCTTGAGGTTAGACTAAGATTAGCGCTGGATGGAGGTTCAGGTAAGGTAAATTTTGCATGCGTGTGTGTGTAGGTAAGCCGTCACATCATAAGAACTTGTCTTCTTTGTGTGACAGATATCAATTTCCCAAAAGTAGAATTTCATCTTTCGGCAAAGTCTTTTTTTCCGGTTCCCAACCAGGGAGTCTGGGACCTGCTTGTAAGGGAACTATAGATCATGAGGTGGCCTGATGTCTAAAATGCTTTGAGAATCTAGAACAGGCCTGGAAGACTGGCACTGCTTTTATTTTGAAGGCTTCTGTGCTGGTATGTTTGTGAGCGTGAGTGATACTTTGAGTGTTTGGCTTGACTGTAATGTGAGGGCGAATCAGCATTTGGAGACGGCGGCCCACAGCATTTCTTCAAAGCAATCTTCATCCAAACAACGCATGTGTGTGCCTCTGCGTGCATGTGGGAGAGAGCGAGAGTACATCCATATCCGGCTCTTTTAGCTGTACCGGTGTCCGGAATCTTCCCATCTTTCGGTCTGAGTCACCAACGTGTGAAATAGGTGAAGTTTTTAAACAAGCTTTCATCTGCTCAGCACGAGAAGGGCTGGATTCTTTTTTTTTTTTTTTTTGTCGGCTTCTGCGCCCTCAACGAATCTTTTAATGCTGTGAAAGGCTTTTATTTTATGGGGCACAGGGCTCCATTCAGAGGTGTTAGGCATCTGCAGTGAGCCTCACTACGCTCTTTGTTCTCCCACTTTTGCCTCAAGTACCCCGTTCAGATTAAAGCACGGGCTTTATGTTCAAACATGGATCCATATGACATAAGCTCATATATACACAGACACTCATTAAAAAAAAAGGAAAAAAAATCAAAAGAGTCTTAGGGCAAACTAAACCTCTCCTTCACCCCTTTTTGCGCATTTTTAGCCAGGAGGCCTCCAAATAACTTTGGCCCTGATTGTTAGCAGCAGACAGAGCTTTTATCAGACACACAAACGCTTTGAAACCAGCCGTACGCAGCAGCGCTGTGGGCTTAAATCTGGCTGGTTTATGAACCTTCTGTTGGTATTTCCCTCAGCGCGCTGACAGCGTCCACACTGCTTACTCAGCCTATAGCTGGTAATTAGCCTGGTTTTCATCTGATCAGCTGTCTGTTTAAGAAGGAGCGGAAAAGATAAGATAGCAAAGCTCCACACTCGTCTGAAATGATTCAAGTGCAAGCGGTGACGATTCGGAGGCTCACGTCACTCTCCAAGTCTATTGATTGCAGATCTTTGTTTACACGGCAGCAGCCTGAGATATTTTGTCTGCATTTAATCCTGCGAGCGTGTGTTTTTGCGCGTCTTTCTTCGTTCTCCCAGGCAAGTGCGAGATTGTAATCCACTCTTGTCCTCGCTCCTCCTCCCCCGGCGTATCATTCCGCTCAGATTAGTGAAAGTGGAGAGGAACACACAGCTCCGAGGATCTTTACAAGCACGGTGTACATAATGTTGCTTTTGATTCGCCGTGAACAAGAGCAGGGTTTTTTTTTTTTTTCAAATAGCACAAGAGAAACCTCCAGCCTGAGCGTCTGGAGGATGGGTATAAATTTTAAGCTTTTTTTCAAGAAGTTGCAGAGTTTCCTTCAGAAGACAGTCATGTGCCAAAAAAAACAACAACAAAATAGCCATAAAAGCAATTTAACGGCGTGCGTAAAAGTTATAAAATAAATTATATGTCTCTAATAAGCCCGGCAATCGTCTGTCGTTAATGCATAATGAGGATTGAGTAATTAAAGTATTTTAGACATCGCAGTAATCCTGTCTTGTAAAACGATGTAATTAGAGATGATGCATGCATCTTTGTGGGTTTTTTAATAGGCTGCGTCAATGAATTATGCAAACTGCATATGCACGCTCATTAAGAGTTGAGATTCCGTTTTCTTAGCGGTGCTTTTGGGGAACGCTGCCCGACGACACCGTGCAGAGACGCGCGCCGCAGACCTGTCACGGGTGGCATGACTGAGTGATGTGCGGCGGCGCCGTGCACCGTCTTGCCGGCGGCTCGGGGCCACATCAAAGAGATGAGCTTGGTTTGTTTCAAGTGACGTTCGCACGCCTTTTCAGACATCCTTGTTTCTGTGGTCTGAAGTCTTTGTAGCTATTCTTGTTAAGTGGGAAGGTTTGAAAAGTGTGGTGACGTCTTCAGCGCCCTTCACATTTAATTTTAGTCTTGAGCCAGATAAAGGAGCGTCTCTTATTTCCACAGACAACTCAGACAAGTGATACATAACTCAGTAAATTCAACTGTATTCTCAAAGCCCTCAGACTAATTCATGTAGTTTCTAGCATTTCATTCATGTTTATCTCCGTGTGTAGTGGTGATTTTAATGAGTTTGAGTTATCTGAAAGTAGCAAATCTGCAGGTAATTGTCTTCTGCATTTTCAGGTAATTTCATCCATATGAAGTGGTTTTTAGTATTTTCCAGCTCAGTGATTCTGTGCAGTTCAGCGTGTCAATGAGCCGCTGCCTGCCACATGTTAACATGATAAACACCCTAAATGCTGCCTGTCCAGTGTCAAACAGGCACTTTTAATGAACATTCAGCAGCTGCAAAGCCGGCAAAGTTAAATGATTTACAGTAGTGTTTGACCTAAAATCATCAAACTACATGAAACAAAAAAAGTTAAGGGACATAAGCTCTTGTAACTTTACAATAAACTGCAACTGCTGCTCAGATGTAGCTTCTTTCATTAAACTTGGAGCCTTTTAATCTTTATGTGAGATGCTTTTGATAATGACTACTTTTAATCTATTGAAATATTTTTTTTTCTTACAATATTTCTATATAATTCTCAAGAATATGTTTATTAAGTCTCACAAGAAAGACTGATCTCATGGGAGTTTCGTGATTGTAACAGGGCGGCCATGACACACACGTATCCTCATTCATTCTTTCCTGTTTCTTGTGCCTGCGTCGCAGATACTGTAACGAACACCTGCCCTGCCCGCCACACGTGTACTGGTCGGCGTGGTCAGCCTGGGAACGCTGCACCGTGCCCTGTGGCGGAGGCATCCAGTCCCGACGCAGGACCTGTGAGAACGGCAACGACTGTCCCGGGTGTGGTCAGGTATGTCACGCTGAACAATGCGCCCTCCCACTATCCGTCTTTCTGTCGGTCTTCTCATTGTACATGACCCCGGCCTGAGCCACATGATGCGCCGAATAGTCCGCGGTGATGAAATTGGAACATCGAACGCGACCAAATCCCCTGGCTATATTTATACAGTGGCAGCAGCCATCAGATTTATTACCAAGACCTATTTAACACCACACGCACACACACACACACACACACACACACAGTAATCACTCCACATATGAATAGGCCTATTTTCTGCCACAAAGCTTTCTCCAAAGCACAGATGATGCAAGGAACTGTTGAAATACGAGCGTTCTCCTTGTTGACAGAATGATATGATAGCTGTGTTATTTCTGCTGCTATTTTCATACACAGACACACTCCCTCATCCACAGTCTTGGTGGAAAAAAAAAGAGAGAAGGAACATGATAGCTGTAGCTTCCCATGTCCCTCATGGAGATGGATTAAAGAATATGGGTCAGGGCCTTGTGGATGCACGGGATCCTTGAAGTGCATCTCTGTTTTTATGTGCTTGTAGCTTTTCTTTGTCGTTTTTGTGGAAATTTTTATGTTGCAGCAGTTCAGGCGCAAAGTTTATCATCTTAACTTAAGTGGATTATGGGCTTACTACTATAAATATGTACATTTCCACAGGAAGTATGTGTACTTTGGAGGAATGATTAGATGCAGGCGTAAAGCGATTTCGAATTGAATGGGAAAGTTTGGAGAATTTCACTCAAAAGCTGAAGAAGGATTCATCGATCCAAATCACATTTAGCTGAAAAAGTGCATCCCACAGGTTGTGTAATGGCCCATTTCAAAGCTAAATAATACACTGTTTGCAATATGAAACAACCCACTCAGGGCCTGGCAACCTCAGGGGCATATATAGCATCTGATAATTGGCCGTGACACATTAGTGGCTGCAGAGCACCCAAATGAAAATGCTGACCTCCCATTAAGTAGTAATTTATCAGCCCCGCCGTAACATGTAGCGCCACGTGTAATCAGCCAGCTTCTCCCTCACACACACATTCAGATGACGGCAGCTGTCTTATTTCTGTCAGTGCAGAGCTAGCATTATCCCCACTGAGTCATCCCGGGTAGGTATGGCATCCCTTTAAGGGCTCAGCTGTGAAAAGTGGAGCGGTGGGAGGCACCGGAGAATCTCAATCCCTCAATCACTGTTTTTAAATGTGGCTCCCCGTCGTTGTTTCCAATGTGTCAGTAGTTGGTGTAAGTGGACGGAGAGATGTTAGAGATAGCTTTTCTCGATGTCGTGGGAGAGGACGGTCGAGGAAGTGACACACCACAGAGTGGAACTCGCCGCTCTCTCTGTCCGTTCAGTTGGCTCTCCTGTTTTCTCCGTCTCTCTCCTGGACTTTCACTTGATGTCCCTCTTCCCTTTAGGCTGTTCTTATCGACTTCTTGTCTTCCAGCATCGTGATGTGAACTTAATTGGGGCCGTGCGAGCCACCGCAGTTGTAATTACATGCAGACTTCACAGACACCTCTTCGCCAGGGAGGACTTTATTTGGACAGCTCGGCTAACTTGTTATATGACTGCATATTTACTCAGATCAAAAAAAAACACTTGCTTCCTTTCATCAGCAACGCTGATAAGTTCCTCAACGGCACACCTGTTAATTCCATAACAATTGCCTGAATACCTCCCTAACTAAATTTTTAATATGATTCAAAACTTGAAGACAGTGATGGGAATATGTTTATTTTATTTTATCAAGGACCCAATAAGTGCGGTGGAGTTCATTTTTATGTGCCATCTGTCTGCGTTTCCTCCCCCGGACACATCCATGTTTAATTAAACAGAAGGAGGCCACACACACATGTTGCAGCTTCTGTCATCACAGCTACTTTTTTTTTCTAGACCAGTCGTCCTGCTGAGAGCAGGAAGGATAAACGCAGTGTGTTTCTGAGACTTCCGAGACTGTCCGTTCATTTGTGCGCCCGTGTTTACCTGCAGGGATCGATGTCGTCTGAGCCACCTGTGGTCAGCGCCAGGTGTGCTTCAGACATTGTTTTGACAGCGACGAGCAAACATCTGCCTTGTGTCTGGCAGTTAATCCACAAGAAATTAAGTTTTGAGGCTCATTTTGAAAGTAAAATTTGAAATTGTAAATGATATCTCAGGTCTTTTATTAAAGGCCGCATTAAAAACACGTTTGTTTCGTCAGCGTGAATTTAGAGTTGATTGAGGCTCAAAGCTCGATGTTTGTTGTCTCTCTTTTCTCATTTCCGCTCCACAGAGAGTTCATGACATAATCAGACACAGGTGAGCACAGATTGAGGCCAAGGACATTTTAATTTAAACAAACGTAAACAAAATGTGTCTTCACTCACATTTCCACTCTGGAAACAATAATCCACAACATGCCTGATTGAAGAAACAAATTCAAGCTGCCTCATTTCCATCAAACCGGCCCCAGCGTTGCCCCGTGTGCCACTGCAATAAGCTTCAGCTGCACACCCGGCATAATAAAGGTATTTATTCCCAAGGTATTCTGCACCTTGCTTTGCTGATGCGAAAGTCCACATGATTGCAACTTCATCGGTTTGAGCCCTGGCCCGAGCGGCAGTGCTCCATCTCCGCTTGCACTGTGGGTTTGATTCCCCGGAGGAACAGGCGAAATCTGGGCTGGAAATAAACAAGTGAGACTCAGAAGGCCCAGCAGTGATGCACCGCACCGGGAGGACAGCACTTAACCCAATCTTCTGCTGTGTGATGACTCAAAGTCCCAGCTACAATAGAAGAACTGTACTCAGTCAGCCCTGGATAAATTGGGAGCAAAACTATTTTTTTTGTCCACATATACTGAACCCAGTGAGTTTATGTATTCCGTAAAAAAAAATAATCAAAATCTGAAAAAAAAGAAGAGGCCGTTATAGAAAATCCAAAACTTCCAGGATGGAAATGTGAGGATTATCAAAGCTGACTAAAGAAATTACACTCACATTTGATCAATAATGTCATTATGGTCAAATAAGATTGGAATAAGAAAAGTTAGCAGTTGCCATCAATCACCTGAGACATAAGGAGCCAATTGAAAAAAAACAGCTGCTTTAACAAGACACAACTCCAGGTTGTCGGTTCTTACATTCTCTAAAACTTTTTAATGAAACTTCGCTCAAGAATGTCTGTTCTGTAATATCAAAAACTTTAGAGCAGAATGGAAAGTAAGCTGCCGCTTCATAAAACACTTTTAAAAATCTCCATTTTCGTGTTTCAATCAGATTCTCAGCAGCATGCCGACAGTAGACTAACCCGAATACTGCATGATCTGAATGCCTGTGGACAGCAATGAGCTGCCACCCACTGGAATATCACTAGTTTCATTCTTCTCTTGCTCACCAAAATTGCACTTTTGTAGTTTTGCATGCATACGTCATTAAATAATGTAATGATTTTCTTTATGATTGTTTTTCATGTATATTTTTTGTCAAATCCCGCATTTTTGTCTTGTTTTGTACACAATATTCCTTCACCAAGAGCTTTCAGACAAATGCTCGCTCTTAGTTTTTACATAAATGCATTTACGATAAAGTAATATGAGTAAATACAATCACAGAATCGATTACATCACATGTAAATTCATGTTTTTTTGTCAGGAGCTACAGCTTCCCTGTGAATACAGCATTGGTTTTCTCTTTAAACGCTGTTATGTTTCTCATAAATAATCCAGTCTAAATGCTAATCTGATTAAATTGTTTCTTATAAACAGACATACAAACATCTGACCAGGCTGACCACATCCATTTGGAGTTATGATGAGGTGGTGTCACCTTTTCATGATGAAATCTGAGTAAATATAAACAAGCACATGGGATCGCTTCCTGTTGTCGGAGCTTTGTGCATATGTCTGTTGCTGTTATCATGTAAAGCTTCATGCAACATATTTTGAGAAATGCTACATTTGTATTGCCCTTATTACCTTCCACGCAAGCGGAGTGATTCTTTTATGTTCGTAGCTTCAAACCAAACACAGCAATATAATGAATAGTCTAGTAGCAAATACATGTGGGCTTCCAGGTAAAACTGAATTCTGGATCATGAACACATATCACGTGAACAGTGCAGAGCGCTATGGTGCTGAGCCAATGACTGAATCATGACACAGCAAAGTTAAGGATATAGCAATTCACTGTGGTGTTTCCTAGTTTATGTAATAAAGTTCGACAAACATCCCACCCATCCAGGAATCTGAAGCAGCCATTCTTCTCCACCGAATCTGCCTTCTGGAGTTTAAATAAGTCAAATGTGGGCCATGCAGAACCGATGATGCACAGAGCTGCTTAATGAAACCGAGAGCTGTTCTATTTACCTGTGTGGGGTTCAGCGGCGCACCCGGGCTGTGAAATGAAAGTTAAGTGTGGTGGATTTTTGTGGAGGTAGACTGATGTGCGAGCACACTTGTGCATTTTAGTATTGTTTGGTGCGTGTGTGTGTGTGTGTGTGTGTGTGTGTGTGTGTGTGTGTGTGTGTGTGTGTGTGTGTGTGTGTGTGTGTGTGTGTGCTGGTGTGTAACCTGCTCCTGGCCGACAGCAGGCTTCATTACAGAGTCAGACTGGCGAGGAGACAGAGAGAGAGGGAGAGTGGAGTCAGTGTTTGACAAAGTGTGTTTTGGTCGGCGCTGCTAATTGAACTGATGTGTCACTGAGACTTGAAGAACATTAGGTCTGCTTTTCTCTCCGTTGACTCCACCGCGATAGATTAAGATGTAGGCACAGGGGAGGATTAGTCACTCTTACATCTGGACCATACACTTAGGCATTGCATTAGCCGTGTGCAAATCATTGCATTCTTATATTCACAAATATTCGCACATGCCTTCCTCTCAGTCTCACACAGTCACTGCTCTCCCAGCCCAATAAGAAGTATAATGAGTGTAATGATGGTAGGAGGCTGGAGAGGCACGACTTCTTATTATTCACCTCCCACAGCTGGGCAGACACCACAGTGGCCCTTTTGTACCCACACATGCAGGCAACACACGCACACACACACACACACACACACACACACACACACACACACACACACACACACACACACACACACACACACACACACACACACACACACACTCACACATACACAGACATACACTTTATATCACCCTCCACTTCACATTCATGCATTCTTCAATAAAAATTTATACTTCCACAGCACTCAGACAGTATGCTGACACACACACACACACACACACACACACACACGCACACACACACACACGCACACACACACACACTTACTTTATTTTTCCCCCCCTCGTCCTTCTCAGCTTGTATCCCTTCAGTCTATAACACCTAAAAAATGAGCAGAAAGGTCTGCGGACGAAGGCAGAATGAGATAGGAGCTGCCTGAATCCATAACTCAGCCATGCATAAACGCATAAACACACACGCGCTTCACACTCATATATACACAAATCAGTGTCAGGACGCCAGCCCAGAGTAGAAACTTTCGCTCAATAGTCAAGTGTTGCATGTGCGCACACAAACAGCCCGACAGCGGTTTCTATACTGACCAGCCAGGCGGCTTGTTTGTGTGCGGCGGTAAAGATGCTATCAGGCGTCCTCCCGTGCAGCCCTCCTGAGCTCCAGCCAAAAACCCATTACAGAGCTGCCCGTCTCCGAGCAGCTGCCTGTTAAAGGTGTTTCACAGCATAAAATCGCTGCTCTCCATTTGCCCATAATGCACATCACCGCTCCCGCTGGGGGAGGGGGGGGTATGACTCAAAATCAGCGCGCTAATTGATTCCAATTTTGTGTTCCACATGCCACTTGTCACATTCGACTGCTTCCCCCCATGTTTTCACTTTCAGTTAATTTCTCCAAAATTGAGATGTGAGCACGGCTGAGTGTCCCGGAAATGTTCCTGCGTTTTTATTTCTGTTTTTTTTTTTTTTTTTTAATCTGTACATAGCCTGGTTAACTGTTTCATTATATAAAATTAAGTTCAAAAGGGTTTTATTCAGAATAGCACATTTAGAATAAAATGCGTGCATAAAATGACCAGTCCACTGCTTTAGCTGAGTAAATATTTCTATTTGTTTCAGCGTGTGTGTTCTTTTTTCCTCAGGCCCGTGTTAATGCATTATTCAAAACATGTTACAAACATTTTTTTCAGTGCATGAGAGACTATTTTTTTGTTCTGTTTTTATTGGTATTCTACTGTGTATGCACATGCATCACCGAAAGACTGAGACAGAATGAGGCTTCTTTTTATTGCCATAAAAGACAATAAAAAACTCCACAATCTTTCAACATTTAGAAATGGAGGTAATATTGTCAACAGCAGGGGTCTTTAACATTTTCTTTCATATTTTAACGCTTTGGATCGTATAGGGCTTATACAACGAACGCTCGCTCTATCCTCCTGGACTTTACCCGACTCACATAACTTTATTTTATGGAACCAAAACATAGCTTGACCTGTGAAAAATTATAATAATCTCAAACTATTTGGGGGGATTTTCAGAATAAAATTAAACAGACTGTTCCCACTTGAAAGGTTGGATCACTCCTCTGTTGCTCCTCCTGAAATTACTCCCTTTTCCCTATTAAACAACTTTTTTTTTTTTTTTTTTCCTACCCAAAGGATCCAGGAATAGATGTCGGCATGTGCTGAACAGATTGTAAACCCCTTCAGGCAAATGTGTGATTTGTGATTATGGGCTGTATAAATAAAACTGACTTAGCTTGACTACTTTCTTCAAATATACAGTTCCCAACACATGCCGGCACTGTCATACTTGTATAAATATAATAGCATATCTGCTAGCTTAATAACATCTCCTGAGCCTGTAAAGTAAAACAAGAGAGAGACAGAGAGTATTATGGATATCTGCTAAATCTGCTCCTCGGGGTCGTCCTTAGATCTTTGTTATTTTCCCTTGGTGTTTAATGTTTTTATTTGTTGTGAAGAAAATAAGCTCCCCTCTCTAAATGTATCATAAAGTGATCAAAGTAATGGATTAAAAGCACCCGTGCCGCCAAACTTTGCAGTAAAATCGTATTCAGTTTTCGCACTATGTCACAAATAACGGCCCCGGTGTGAATATGATTTTTAAGCAGCTCAATCACAGAAAACAACAAAATAAAAAAAAATATGAGTGCAGCCTAACAGAAAAGTGGCTGAGTCAGCAGGCACTCCCATAGCGTGAACAAAAGTGCACCGCACCCTCACATTTTTGACTTCTTTGCCCCAGTAGGGAGGAGTTAGGATCCCAAAGGAGTTCATGAGGCAATTTCAAGCCAAACCGTCACAGAGACCTTTTTTTTTTTTTTTTTTTTTTTTTGTCTTTCTCTGCATTTGCACAGCAGTGGTTCCTCTGAAATAACAAAGGAGTTTTCAATATCCTCACAAAGACTTTTTATGTGTCCTGTCGAAGTGATGTCTTTCTGAATATATTGAAACACATAAGAGTTCTTAATAAAGCCTCGGTTATTCAGTTCATGCCACATTCATGTGCTTCTCAGATGGCGCCACACAAAAAGTCATTCTTCACTTTGTTACAGCGGTGTGCGTCACAAAGGTTTCCTCTCATTACCACTACCACTGTGCAGTGCTTCACCTTTAGCTGAGGTGAACCTTATTGACTCGCACCATTATGGTCAACCCACTTCTATTTGTGCTTTAGTTTTACTTTGAGAATAACATTCTAAATATGCCATATTTTCACCATTGATTTTGTTTGTAGCTGTTGACTGTCCACTATGCTGCTGTGACACTGCAATTTCTCACTTGTGGGATGAATAAAGGTTTATCTTATCTTACTTTATCTTATCTCCACTTATTTATATATTATTTCAGTAGTATTCATGTCAATATCATTTTTACGATCCCTCTTTTCCGCCATCTTTCCTCTCACTGTGGAGGTTGAAGGCCAAGTTACATAGTCTGAAGGAGAGAGTGTAACGGTCATCAGCAGAAGGTTTGCACAGGCTGAAAACGTGCTGTGCAAAATGGATTTTAAGGGCAACACCTGGAAAAGTTTGCAGAATACAAATATTCCAAGTCCATCTACCGTTACTCCTATAGCGGATGATTCGGTCACGATGTGAGGTCCAGCTTTTAGCTTTTCTAGTAAAGCATGGATACCACCTTGTTCTTCACTCCTCCAACCTCGTTCACGCTGTTCACGATGCTTCCTCACAGCTGTGAGTGCAGGTGAAACAGAGGTCTCGATTCCTGGTCAGAGCCGCTGGACAAGCTGCTGTAACCTCCTCTTGGACGCTCCTTTCAGTGCGAGTGGGCAGTCGTCCAATATACACAGAAACTCCAGGCACGTACACATCCGGTGTGTTTGTGAGCACTTTTAACAGGCTGTAGTGTCGAAGCTACACGGGTATTTACAAATACACACACTGGATGAGACTCTTTGAAAGAAAAAAGAAAAAGTTCGCACAGTGTTCAAGCTGAGTCTTCTGGCGGCAACAGGTTCGTTATTGTATCTTTATTAATGTGACCTTTTGTTTGGTCATGCAGCCTTATAGGAATTTCTGTCCTTCAGATTAGGACCTTCTCTTGTCATGAGGTTTTATTTGCAGATTGTCACAGATGAAAACATACTTTGAGATTTTAACCTACTATTGAATGGCAATGAATGGATTTTATGACTTACAGTAGTCAAAAAATAGGCAATGAGTGATTACTTTGAAACATTTTTTTAATATGATGTTCAAAATCTTGTAGTTTTTGTGTTTTTGATGATACTAAAGAGCTAATTAAACAAATGAGTGTGGTGTGACAATCCTGTCTGTGTGGAAGTCCATGACGGTGAAGCTTTATTTATTTTCTTTCCAGTAATTTAAAAGAAGTACACGAGTCAAATCCAGTCAGCTGCGACAGGACAGAAATATATATGTTACCATGGATTTTTTTTTCTGCATTCCTCAAAGCCATCTTATGATACATTATGTTGTTTATCACCTTTGTGTTAGAACACTTTCACAGTGCAAAAACATACATTATCATGTTGATGAATTAACTTGTAGATGTTCCTTGAAAAAGATCCTGAGCGCGCACCAGAAGAGTGGGCGGCAGTAAAGAAGAGGCCTGTTCACACATAGAGTCACGTATTCTCGATGGAGTTTCAGACCTACGTCCCAGGCATTGAGGGTTTTTTTTCCCTTTTGTTTTTGTTTCTTGGAATAAATCCCTTGGTGATTTATGTGAACATCACTGGGTTTAAGTTAATAAATGTTGAACAAGGAATGAGTGAAAATATGCTATATAGACTCACCTCGTGCATGCAAGGACATCTTTTGATGTCGGTCCAGTAGGTGTTGATATCTTTATTTCATAGAGTACATACTGACCACCCTACTGTAAGTTGCATGTATTCCAGCTGCAGTTGATATGGATTCCTTGTGAGACCTTGAATGAGGTTTTCGCTTTGAACCCAGTAATTATCTCCTTAGCCCTCTGCATCAACACTAATCCGCAGAGAGTACAGCGAGAAACGCTTACCAGACAAGCCTCATTAAATATTTACTGTGTTTGGCCACCATCAACAACTCGCACAACAAACACCCTCCGATCGTTTGCCTTTCGCCACCCATTCATGCCATCGGCTGTCATCTCTGTCGCTGAGGGCGTCACCGAGAGACGCTGAGGTGGACTGTTTTTTTTTTTGTTTTTTTTCTCCTTTGTTATTGGCTGATAATCACAGATTGTGGGCTGGTCTGTGATGCGTGACAATGTTAAATATTAATGTCTGGAGATGATTACTGCGCTAGATGGAGAGAGGGAGGAAGTGCAGGGTGGAGGTGACACCCTCATTCATCACGGGGCCCTAACAGAATCTAAATCCTCCCTGTGTTTTTAACCTTGATACCCCAGGGAAGAGCAGCAGAGAGGAGGCGACAGGCCCGAGTATGGATGGGGAGAAGCGCAAAGAGATGAAACAGAGATACAAAAAGGGAAAGGGAGAGAGAGCTTTGACATAAACCAGGCTGTGAATGCTGTGTGTGGAAAGAAACATAAAGATAGATAGATGCAAAGTGAGACCACGAGACGGGATGAAAACGGAAGGGAGATGGTGAAAAATAGCCCCGCATACTGTATAATGTATATAGCTTGCCTGCTCAGCTGACCTGTCAGCCCGTCCCGTGTGACAGGCTGACGGATGTGCAGAAAGGAACTCTTATCTTATTTTGTCAAGGTCTGGCAGTCACTCAAGTCCTATTCAGCATAAATAAACAAGCGGTGAGGAAAATGGCAGCCGTCTCACCTCCTCTTCTACGCTGTCATTTATTTGAGATGTATCACTCCTTCCACGTCTTCATACATATATATCAATTTTAGCTGCGCACAAAAGGGGGCTGGACTGGCCATTACCCTCCGATTATAGTCCTAAATCATATCTTCACATTTAAAGGGGAAGGAGCCGAATATTTTTCATCCAATAGTCCAAATTAGCTGTGAGAAGTGGAAGGAGAAATATATATTCAGACTTATGGCACTCTAGAAAAAGTCTCAAGTAATATTGTTGGAACTTCAGAGCTGTGTTTCTCATTTTTACTGCCCAGTTCCCAAAGCCTGATGCAGATGGGAAGAATATCTCCTATTAATACCATCCTCCTCTCCTCCCTCCTTCTCATTTTTGCCTCTTCCGCTGTCTTTTTTTTTTCCTGTCCCCAGTGTAACTTCTTCTTCTTCTTCTTCTCTCCCTCCTTCCTTCTGTCCTTTCACCTTGGTGATAAATTAAACCTGATCAATGACCTTTTCTGCTTGGCTTGTTTACCTCTTGCCATGTTCAGCAAGCGGCCTAATGGGACTGTATCCTCGCTGCATGCAGGCAGAATGGCAGGCTGCTGGGACTGGGCAAACGGGGCTTGGCTGGTTGTGCAGGAGATATTTTGGATGATGTGTGGAACTGGATCCGGTGGTGTACAGTACACAGAGCCAGCCAGGACTGGAAGCTTTCAAGGATGAGCGGCGTTGAAAGCTTTGAAAAGGGATGTTTATTTCCTCATAAAATAAGCTCTTTAATTTGAGTCAGTGCTGAGAATTTCAAAAGCCATTGTTCTGTGTTTTATTATGCTTAAGAAATACACCACGTATTTTCTGTCTGAGCTTGTCATGCTAATTAGCGCTTTAATGATTTATGATTCTTTTTTCCCTCCTATGTCAGATTCACATTTACCAGTTTGAAAATGAAATACCCCCTTCCTTGTCATCTCACAGGAGTACCAGTCGTGCAACACACTGCCGTGTCCTGACCTCAAGAAGACCACACCCTGGACTCCCTGGACGCCCGTCAACATCTCCGACAACGGCGGCCATTACGAGCAGCGCTTCCGCTACACGTGCAAAGCTCGCATCCCCGACCCCAGCCTGCTGGAGGTGGGCAGGCAGAGGATCGAGATGCGCTACTGCTCCAGTGATGGATCCACTGGCTGCTCCACTGACGGTGAGTGCCGAGTGCAGGAGACAGATGGTCTCTTTCCAGCTATATCAGCTTTGGAGGTTCCCGTTATCGCACTCCAACTGGCATTCTGCATCTCTGCTGGCTAGTTATTGTTCTCCTCGCCTCAAGCCATTCCTTCTCTTTCTCTCTCTCTCGCTGTTGTTCATTAGTCTGTCTTCTTACTTCTCTGAAAGTTTCCGATCTCTCTGTCCTGCGAAAGTTGAAAGGAGCTCTGTCTCATTCTACTCTTGTGTCTCTGCTATCAACTTACTTCTCTTTATCAGTAGATCAAAGCGTCAGACGTGGTAATGAACTTCCAATCCGCAAAGCCGATCAGCAGTTTACTGCTAATTTCAGCGTCCCCCATGCTATCGCTCACCCTCGTGGCACGCAAACACACAAGTAAACACAAACGGTTCCGTGCGCAAGGCTCAATGGCAGCGCTTTATCCGTCATTTCAGCGATTCCCTTTTGCCGGAATCAGTGTACCACACAGTCTCAGTCAGCCACGCCCCGGGTGAATTAAACGCTGTAAACGTTGGTACAAACAGGCTGCTAATTGACAAGTTGTTTATGTTGTCAAGTGGAAGTATCCATATTAGAGAGGAGACAGGCAGGACGGCACCACACCACAGCAAAGAGGGTTCAGATACAGATGCAGCAGTTAAAAGTTTGTTTATAGTTTTGCTCCCTGCCTCAGAGGCAAAAGCTGTTTCTCTTTTTTTCTTTTAAAGGCTTTAGAGTTGGCGCGTGGATAAGCTGCGGTGGCCTCATATTACTTTGAGTTCATCTGTGTCTCTGGGTGGTCCATCACTGCACCACTCATACGCCACATGCTGCGGTAATCACAGAGGTTTCGTCTAATGTACACTATCAGCGGGATGCTCCTTTTCATTTCTAAATATTGAAATGTGTATTTTCTTCAGTGCTGCCACGGGTACAAGTTGTTCTCTTCACACTTTGAAGCCACTGCTTAAATGTTCCTGAAGGGTTTTAAATGAGCAGTGACAAGCAAAGAGAAAGAAAGAGAGAGAAAAAAAAAACCCTGACTTGCAGACTTCCCAGCTTTTAAAGGAGTGACAGCAACACATCTGAGACATTACGGAACAAAGGCTTGAACTTTAATAGGTCTGTCTTGTTTCTGATTAGTGGGAGGAAGTAACAGAAACAGCGTGTTTCATTATAGGTTGTCACCTGAAGCCTGACGTCAGATTAGCCTCAGTGTTAATTGCACCAGTTGACAAGCAAACTGTAGTCACTATGGGTTACATGTATATATGCTCCCGCAGGAAGATGGTGATCTGCTGTATGAGCAGGATAATAGAAGCTTTAAATCCCAACAACATATATGTGATTGTTTTGTTTTGATTTGTTTTTTACACTCTCCTTGTTAAGGTGGCATTTATGCTGCAGGTCGCATTCGTACACCTATTATGAAGGAAAGCTTTTAGATTCTGTTAATTACTTCATTATACACACAGTGTAAAAGTAACCTGCATTTTACTGTTTATGTAATTTCAGCATTCTGGATGAGTAATTTATCAACACTGGAAGGGCAAATTTTCACTCTGCATTGTAACAACAACCTTGAAAAAAGAGTTTTTCCAAATGATATCAAAGACTTTTTGTTTTCTGCAAGTATTCAGTGAAACAGACTTGGTTTTGAAATTAAACCGAGTTTTGCCCTAAGACTAGTTTTTCTCAATTTATTAATGCCTCATATTTTAGTTAAATAGTTTCTCTTTTGATTAACAAACACTTTACATAGAAATATGAAAGAAAATCATATAGTAGACCAGCAAACTGATAGAGCTTAAAGATAAGAAAAATCATGAATGTGATTACCTCATGAATTAAAGATACAATCAAGGACAAAAAATATAATTTAATGCCTTTGTGGCAGCTTTTAGAAATGATCTTTTAAGGATGAGTTTCAGCTAAATTAACACGAGTTTCACCCCCAGTTTGATTTGATGTAGATTTTGAAGACATTTGTTTGACAGTATTTTATTGATACAACAAGCAAGATTAACATTGACACTAAGATGGAATACCGTGCATGTGTTAATGATCATGCAAAATACTGGAAGGCGCTTATGCTGATAGATATTGAATGCACAATCTGATGGACAACAAATGAAAGGTGAAAACAAACTCTTTAGAGGAGGCTTAGAGGAGATTCGACCTTGATTGTGATAATAGGCCTTTCCTCAGCTGGCTCACCCTGACTTTTATTTGCAAACTTCATTATAAGGCCTTTCTGTGCTAAGCCCTTTCTGCAATCTCTTCTCATTGTTTGTTGCTCTCTTTTCTCCCAAATTTGCTTTGTTTATGTTTGTTTGTTTGAAAGCTTCCTCCACCAACTTGTCCAACTCCTTGGAATCACATTTCGCTTTGTGGTTGTGGGGTTTCAGCACTTTGCACAATCAATCCATGGTGAACAAAAAAGGAAACAGAAGTAGTTTGATTTCTAGGAGATCTTTCTCATATAAACATGTTCTAATGCATGCAAAACCTTCCTTAAATACGTGTTCCTTGACTGATTTTGACATAGTGATAACCTGCGAAATGTTCTCAATCTGAAAGTGCAATTTATTTTCTTAACAGTTTGTCATGCTTCATACAGGATCTCAATAAATCAGGCCCCTGGAGAGTTGCACATGGCTCCTCTGCCTTACATTGACTGTTCCTCCTCAGACTCCAGGATGATTCACCTCTCGGAGGAGTTTTAAGACACGACTGTCAAAAAGCAGAGCGGACTCCAGCAATCCCCTTACTCATTTCAGCCGTTATCAAACTTCCCTTCCATCTGCAGAGCGCAGGTGTTTGTGTAATTTGTGGGTGTGTGTAAGGGCAGGTGGCTCTGCGTAGATGCACACACCTGTTTGTGTCTGTATTCGAGACATTCACGCCTCCATCCGTCCGTCTCACGGACGCGTGGAGTCTCACGGACGCGTGGAGTGCCTGATCCGCAGGGACGGCGGTCAGCTTTTCATTGCACAAGAGGCTATCGGGAGATAATTACCGTCCGTCACAGTGGTGGTGTGTATTTATGTTCACTGCCAGGATAAAAGCACATTATGATCCCTCTGAGATGATGAGCACCCGAAAGGAATGGCGTGTTGCTTCAGAAAGATTTATAATTTGCATCAGTCGGCTTGCGATAGATTAGATCTCTGGTCTTTACATACTGTACAGGAGTCACTGAGAGACGGATTGCTGTATTGAGAGTTAGAGGCAAGTTATAACCTTTACATCAGAACGGTTGAGACACAAACAAGTCTCAATGTTGTTTTAGTCTTGTGAATCCATATGTTATTCACTGACTGCCATAAAATACCGTTGTTTAGTTTGCTCAGTGGGATTCTGGTTGTTCTCTTTGAAGATCCAGGTCTGAATTGCTTTCCTATTTTTGCTTGAAAGGCTCGAAGCACAACTTGGATTTGTGACTCGTGCCTGCATTTCATATTTTAATCTTCTGACAGTACTCATTACTGGAAGCGAGTCCTGTAATGCATGGTGCTGCTGCTGCTAAAAAGCTGCATAAAAGTGTGCTTTTGTGCATTTTTATACGTCTCGACAAATACAAGTCACAGAGGTAGGATATTTGTGACGGCGTATAAAAAGGAAAAAAGAACAAAAGCAGGCTCCCTTCGACCAGATTAAATTCCGCTGGAGTACTGCTTTCAAGTGAATTTACACTCTTCCTACACAACAGTCAACTTGTGTCCTTTTTGTTTGCTCATTTGAAGTTGATGCGTGAAGTTTGAAAGACTATTTTCTCTCGCTCGCCGTCTCGCTGTCACGCTGCCATCACCTCCCCTGCTACTCAATAAAAAAAAGGCCCACTTCATGAGATTTCCCCCCGTCTCCTCCTGCTCGGGCAGAATGTCACCGCGTTTGTAGATGCGGGCTTTGTAGCCGTCGGATACATCTGACATTAGATGATATGGATTATACTCCAAGATGTGGCAAGGTGTTATTGACACGCACCTGGAAGTCTCATCTGTGACGTGCAGATAAGGAGAATTAATCCCCTGTCAATAGCGATAGCAAATTGATGTATGATGTACGTTAGAAGCATTCATAAAGCCAAACCATCACCAGCCCCTCTCGGTATGTTTCTCATATTATTTATCATATGTCTCTTGAATTAAGATTGCTATCTTTCTTTATTACATCTTTATTATGAGAGATAAATTATAAATATGTGATTTAACCAAGCATTTACAATGAGCTTTTATGTAATAAACTGACTTGTTTCATATCAGTGATCATGGTCTAATGATAGCGACGAGTTAATTACTTAAGATTTAAAGACTTCTCTTGTCAGGCACACCCAGTAATTAGTCGGCTAACCGTTCTATCCATTTTCTTTCTCCCTTATCACATTTAACATGCCTCGGTGAAATGCCAAACATTCAATCATTTGCATGGTTTCCCGTGTAGATATGTAATTTTAAACACCCTTGAGGTGATTTATAAAACATGGACTTGTTCTGTCCACTGGGTGGGCGTTCTCCTGACAACATGCCTTCATGTAACATTCAGATGCTGATATGCATTTAGTATTACAATAAAGGTGGTTTACATGATTTGTACATTGGTGCAACTGGTACTTGCATATTATTCATCCATTATCTTCTTCACATCTGTGTGTCTCGCTTGCTGCACAGTGAAGCGGTGTATTTCTCTAATTTGATGCCTTTATCTCACTGGACCCAATACAGAGCCTGATTTATTGAGATTATGTATTTGCTACATTGCATGCTCATGCATATAGATTACACTTTCAGTCTGAGCACGTTTTGCACACAAAAGGCATCACACGCAAGCAGGCGTGCTTAAAAAAAATGGTTCTGCTTGCTGGGAGTCGTTCCCATGTTCATTCACTTGTGTTTGAAATGTTACAGCAAGTAAGTCTGAATTTGGAGAAAAACACAATATGGTGAGTGATCTGTCACAGAAAAACCAGAGAGATTCAGAAAATGTTCAAGGTTCAAGGTCATTTACATGCTTTCACTCGTGATTGAATTTCATTTCTCAGGACCAGCAGAGTATAGCATAAGGAAATAAAGCAATACTGATTAAAATAGTGCGGCAATGTAGATAAGCAAAGAGTTCAAGATATTGCAGCAGATATACAATGGGGGAAATAAGTATTGAACGCATTAACTGTTTTGTCATTACATTTATTTCCAAAGATGCAATTCATGTGACATTTCTTCCAGACATTGGTATTAACTCAAATAATCCACACATGAAAAGAAATCACAACATTCAAATCCATAAATAGTGATTATGTGGAATTAAGTGCAATAACACAGGAAAAAAGTATTGAACACACTATCTGAGACTCGTTTAATACTTTGTGGAGAAGCCTTTGTTTGCAATGACTGCTTCCAGACGCTTGTTGTATGTATGAACTAATCGCCCACACTGCTCAGGTGTGATTTTTGCCCATTCCTCCGCACAGATTGTCTTCAAATCCTGAATATTCTTTGGTGCCCTCTGGTGAACCCTTATCTTTAGTTCTTTCCACAAATGTTCGATCGGATTTAAGTCAGGTGATTGACTGGGCCATTCTAACACATTGATTTTCTTTTTTTTAAACCATTCGAGAGTCAACTTTGCCGTGTGCTTCGGATCGTTGTCCTGTTGAAAGGTCCAGCCCCGTCTCATCTTCATCATCCTGGTGGATGGCAGGAGGTTCATCTCAAGAATTTGCCGATAGATGTTTCCATTCATTGCTCCTTCAATTATATGAAGTCTGCCAGTACCACGAGATTAGAAACAACCCCATGCCATGATGTTTCCACCACCAAACTTCACTGTTGGTATAGTGTTATTTGGGTGATGTGCAGTGCCATTTCTCCTCCAAACATGGTGTGCAGTATGACAGCCAAAAAGTTCAATTTTGGTCTCATCTGACCAGACAACATTCTCCCAGTATTCCACAGGCTTATCCAGATGCTGTTTAGCAAACTTTAGACGAGCTTCAACATGCCTTTTTTTGAGGAACGGAGTCTTGCGGGTTGAGCGTCCATAGAGGCCATGGCGGTGGAGTGCATTGCCTATCGTTTTCTCTGTAACACTTGTACCTGCTGCCTCCATGTCTTGCTGGAGTGCTTTCCGGGTGGTCCTTGGCTCTTTGAGAACTCTTCTGACCATCTTTCTGACTCCCTGGTCAGAAATCTTGCGAGGAGCTCCTGTGCGCGGCCTGTTGATGATAAGGTGATGCTTCTTCCACTTGCGGATAATGGCCCCAACGGTGCTTACTGGAATACTCAGATTCTTTGAGATAAGTCTGTAACCAGTTCCATTCTGATGCTGAGCAACAATCAGGCTGCGAAGGTCTTGAGAGAGCTCCTTGCTTTTACCCATCATGAGATGTGTCTTGTTTGACTACTTGGTGAAAAAACAACCTGTTTATAGGGCCATCAATTAGCACTAACCCAGCTGATGTTGGTTTGCACTTATAGGAAGTACAAAGACTAATTACTTTCAGGTGTGAGATGGTATGGTGCCTTTCCTTGACAAACTATACAGCTTTCCCATGGTGTGTTCAATACTTTTTTCCTGTGTTATTGCACTTAATTCCACATAATCACTATTTATGGATATGAATGTTGTGATTTCTTTTCATGTGTGGATTATTTGAGTTAATACCAGTGTCTGGAAGAAATGTCACATGAATTGCATCTTTGGAAATAAATGTAATGACAAAACAGTTAATACGTTCAATACTTATTTCCCCCATTGTATTACATACAGAAATGTAACTGTAAAATCTGCAATGGACAGTAAAAACAATTAAACTGTAGATATACTTTTTGGTGTAAATTTAAGTGCCTACTGTATATGGTTACCAGACCTAAGGGGGTGCAAAACTGAAAAATATCACATCATAAAGTGACACTATAAGAAAGGAAACACACCACATCAATAGTGTGTGTTATTTTGCATGTCTGCTTTGCACATGTCAAGCACAAACCTTTTCAAGGTTGCTGGCCACTGGAGCAAATTCAGCTGAGAGTCAGCATCTGACCTCAGATACATGTTTTTGGAGTAAAGCAGGATACAGAAAACCTAATCCGGAACAGATGATCTACAAGTTAGTAAACTAGCTTCATGAAGTTTCTGGCTATTGTATGAACCTTTAATAAAGCTATCTGAATCTCCCAAAACCATGAATGCTGTTCTGAGATCCGGTATTCACTTCTTAAATGAAGTTTATCGTGGCAATGTTGGTAATTTGTCTGAGTAAATTATTTATTGTTTGCACCAGAAGTAAGGAAAAAAAGCATCTTTCACTTAATTAGAGTCAGTGATAGTGAAAAAGTAACACTTGACTCTAATGGCACAAATATTTTAAAATGACTACAAATTATTATTTTTAATATCATTGTAATATTTCACTAAAATTCTGTTTTTCAGAAGAGAAATCAACTCATTCATCTTGACAGCAAGATGACAAATTTGAGACTTTAGGTAGCATTAGCTTTAGGCTTTAGGCTGCATGGGATTAATTAGCTCTTGTTCATATTTATACTTTATAATAATAACATTCACTCAGCTGATGTGTCGCAGCAGCAGTAGTAAACTACAACACTACTACACCATTCAGAGATGTAAACATGAGCTGTAATCACTTATTTCCAGTGGCATGCATAACATGATTCATCATCTCTTTTGGAGCAAAACTACACTTTCTGATATTTACTCAAACTCTCCATGCAAAATGAACTTTTCCAGCAGCTGTTTCAGCTCTTCAAGCAAACAACCTAAAATATTTCCTCTAAATAAGGCCATGGGCAGGGAAGGTTTCGCTTTGAATCAGCTTTCAGTGATATTTGCTCCTATTTCAGTCTTGTGGCCTCCAGTTCTTCCAGACATCGCTTTCAATTGGTATTTTTCATTATTTTTTTTCCTGTGTGGTCAAGTCTCCCCTCTCTGGTCTGTTTTGGCGGCTTGCCGAGTCTTTTTAATCTGTCATGCATGAAATTCACTAAAGGGATCATCTTTTCTTTGAGTACTATTGATGTTAAAAGAGCACCTGATGTTTGGCAGGCGGAAATGATGCAAACTGCAGTTAGAAAACTGCAGTTGAAAGGAAAAGGAATTTATTTGAATTATTCAAATGCATATTACTTAACTCTTCATCAGACAATGGCCATTATTTGATACTTCATGACGCAGGTTGTTACTGGGTGTCATTACAACATTTTTAAGTATTTTTAATCATTTCATATTTATCGCACAAAATTGCAAAATGAATTCAAAAGTCATACATTTTTATTCTGAAAGGACTGCAATAGAAGCAAAAATGCATCCGCAAATGTGAATTCTGGTGCATCTGTCAGGTTGTCCTGCACCTCCCTGCATCGTTCGTGTTGGTGGATTTGCTGGCGTCAAAAAAAAGGCTTTAAATGATGGAGCCCTCCTATTAATGCTCTCCTCACCTGCATGAGTGTCCCTTTGGGAACCTCTCTGCTATCATTGCAGCAGCAAGGTCTGTGGAAGATGACACGATTTTCTCACCTCACTGACTCTCACGTGCGTGCAGTTAATTGCATCATATCTTTTCTTTTAAATTAAGCCCTGTGCACAGCATATAACCTCCATACAGGAATGATCCTGGCATCATTAGTGTGAATTATACTTGTTTATTTTCACGAAGAAAATGGTGTTAACGTGTGATAAAGAAACGATCATGGCATGATCTGTGGTGCCGGTGTAGGTTTCTCTTTTGCCTGTGTGGCAGCATGACTTTGTCAGTCACTTGATACATATGACTTTAAAAGAAACTGACTTTATTTTTTTGGTAAATTGCACATTATATTCTAATGCATTGCTGTTACAGTTACAGTTTTATTGCATTGACTGGTGATTTGCTTCGATGGGGCGGGATCGCCCGCTTGATGAAATAACCAGTCGGCAGTAATCGCCGTACGGTCTCCCATCTTTTGCCAGAGCTGAAACCGTCTACCTGTCTGTCATTAGTCAGCCTCCAACTGAAAGACGCCTCAGTTATTAGTCACTCTCCCCGCTGCCACCGGCCAGCCCACTGCACCAACAGACGATTTAAATTATGACTTCTGCAAAGCCGTATGTCCATGAAACAGATATTCCTGCCAAGTTTAATCAATAGCTGTATGTATTATGAATGACCTCAAAGTTCAGTCACAGTAGGATTTTTTTTTTCTTTTTTTTTTTTTAACGATGCAGCACTCGTAGCGCGCAGCTAAAAAAGCTTCACAATCACGTATTCATCGCAGAGTTTTATCATTTGCATCGCGCCAAGGCAAAAAGCAGACACACACAGCGGATCAGAAAACCACTGCGAAGATGAAAGGCATTCCTGGAGAAGGTTTGTAATTTTGCCGGCTTCCATCGATGAGTGATGGCTTCATTTTTTTTTTCCCTAGGAGAAGCAGCGGCGTGTCAGCAGCCCGATGTGTTTCACTTCAGCTGATCTGGTATCAAGGCCAGGGCCCCCTCACGGACGACAGATTAGTTTCTCCTGGACGGATGTCATGAGCAGACACTGAGTAGACACAGGACAGTGCTGAGGGACGATTCTGACAAATGACAACCGTCCAGGAACTCTTATTGTCTTTCTGTTATTCTGCCTCTCTCTGTGTCCCCATAGTCAACACTCTTCTCTTCTGAGCTTGCGTCAGTCTTTTACAAAGTAAAGAAGCAGAACTATTTGAACCATCAAGTGAGCAGACAGTTCTAAAAAAACATGCGCCTGGTCCTCGAGGGACTGGTTTTTAGAGGGAACTGCAGCGAAATCAGTGTGAGTACATATGTAAAGTTGGGTAAGTTTTGATGTTTTCACAGACTTTCATGAACAGATTACCATGTAATTCTCATTGCACTATATCAAGGTTAAGACATGAAGTGATGAGGAGGCGGTGCCAGGTTGCATAATCCTACAAGCTTAAAAAACTGGATCTCAGAGGAGTCAGGGAAAAAAAAGTCTTCCTTGTAGATATTCCAACAAATCTTCATTACCAGAGGGTATGTGTGAGGGTGTGTTTTTTTTCTTTCTTCTTCCTTTTCTTTTAAAGAAATCTGCAGAGTGGTAAACGCAGCCCAACATATATTTTGTCGAATTTATGCTTTTCCCCATATGGGGGTCGGTTCATCATGGCCAGTAAGTTTCACCTTTATGGCACTGAACTAAGCTGTGAACTGAGATGAGAGGATCCTTCCCTGTTCCACAGTCTGTGACGCCTCAGCGAAGCACTGAGCTCCAGATTGCTGTCAGACAGAGTTCACAACCTAATTTTAATTAACTTGACGCCACATTTTCAGGATAAAATTGCAATGCCAGTGACACCTCGCCTTTTGTCACCTTCTCCCCCCCTCAATTTTTGCACTAATGCAGTGGCACCAAATTTTCCTGACACAGAGTCAACAAATTAACATGCCGGCATATTCAACGTTTTCCGAAAAACAGGACTGTCAAAAACAAAATCCACTTTGCTGACACACAGCTACCACTGAGTCAAAATGTCTGCATGAAATTGGAGCACTGAACTCTTAAAAACATCATATCAGACAGTTATTAAAGTGCCTTCCAATCAGGATTCAACAATAAAGATTAACACTCAAGAAGAGTTTCAGAGCGCACACGTTCTGACTCGGTGATGAGCTTTTCTTCGCCTGTCTTCTCTGACATTGCCTCACTTTTTGCTTTGCTTCTTTTTTTTTTTTTTTTGACCAGTCTGGATGTTACTTCAGAGCAGAAAGCTGCGCTGGAGTACTACAAATTACCAGACAGAAGGATGTTTCTTTCATTTTTGGCTGTGGAAAAAGGAATCACTCCTTTTGTCGTTGATTTTTTTGGCAATTTAAGGTTCTTGGAGTTGGTTCATTTTTCATAGCACACACTTACAACCAATATTCATTTCCAAATCACTGACACGGCCAACAAAACCAGCTAGTGCGAGGTATACAATATGATGAAGCAGCATGCTGATGACTGAACACGACTGCTGTTACAATTTCTGGGAATTCCTCATTATTTTTGTGATCCATGAAAAGAGTTGCTACGCTGCTGTCTCTCTGTGCCCTGCTCCATTAACTATTGTATTAAATAAAACAGTTGCTTTTTCACTTCACTCCTGTTTATTGCAGTTCATCTGTAAGCAACGTGCAAAATACCCAACTTCTGGACTCACTCCAGGTTGTTGGAGGGTGACAGATGCGAGGAAGCAGCAGAGAAGCGTGTGAGACTGTGACTCTGTTTTTGATCACTGCTCTGGACTCCGGGTCATCAGCAATTTTAGAGTGTGCTAAAATCAGCCATATTTCTAGATAAGAGAGTCACACTTCTAAGTGGGATGGATGCCTTCCTTCCCACACGTTTGGTCTCTCCCAGTTTCAACAAGCCTCATTGCAATGAGAAGATTGCCGTTGGACTTTTTTTAGCAGCTTGATGATGGTATCATTAGATCTAGACGTGCTGACGCAGGATTTCGCACACCCTGTGAATGCACTGCAAAAATGCATGAATAAAAACACTAGTTTTTCTATTCCCCAACCTCATCGTAAAACCTGGTGATGAGAGCTAGGGGCACATAAGAGCAACAAATTAGTAAATTATCATTTTAATATACATTTATAAATATTTGATATGATTATTGACTTTATGCAATAGCAGGTTCAGACATTTGCGCCTATTGTAGTAAAATTTAATTGTATTTATAAATATTTCCAAAAACTTTCCACTTTAAAGTTCCAGACTGACTTTTTTCCCTTTCAACTAGCCGCTGGTTTCACTTCATTTCAGCAGAGTGAAAATCAACTTGTGGTGCCTGGAAGCCTGCATGTGGAAAATAAGCTCTTAGTTGCCTTATTTTTCTTGTCAAAGTTGTGTTATTGTTGCACTCTGAGGCTGCACCAACCATTTCTGACACTCTCCTTGAAGGTGCATTTGAGGACAAACCCTCTTTACTCAATACTGAGCTGTAAATCCGCCTGACAGACAACGGCACATAAACATGGACAATGGGAAATGAATGCTGCCAGTTTAGGCGCTGCACTGAAAGATGTTTGATTGATTAAAAAAAAAAACTATAAAGATTCAAGTCACGAGTCTGAAAATTCAACCCTAAACTACTAATCGACCGTCTGAAAATCCCCTTTTAACATCAAATAGATGTGGGTCATGCTAGCTGGAGGTCCCTTAATGTGATTTAAAAGCCCCCAAATAACTAGGAAGCTTCTTAAGTTCAGTAAATCTCATTGCCATCAAAGATATATGCGAGGATTGAAATGTTTTAGCTGGGGAATCCATACTTTGAAGGTGGGCTTGGGATTTAATTCTCCTTGTAAAATTGTGACAAATTCATCTGGATCAGCTCAGGTTAATTTCAGAAACATCCCATTATAGTAGACTCGGTAATCCCTGCACTCATTACAGGTTAGCATGCAGTATCTTTGTTCTTGACTACTGGTGTGTTTCTGTGCTTGTGCAGTGATTCCCCGCTCTCTTTAGGGTTGCGTTTTTAATTGCACTTTTTCAAACCCTTTAATTGGCTCTTCAATGAGAATATCCCTCAGGAGGATTTCTGGGTCGACCATTGCTTAGTGGAGCTCGGGACAGCGCGGGGAATGCTGTCGTAATTTGCCACTGTAAACAAGCATAGCCCTCCCATATGATGGTTTTTCTAAGGCCCAGCTAATCTAGAAAGAGCCATACATTTCTAAATATATACAAGCACACAGACATTGAGAGGAGCTGGTTGTTCCACGGGGACGCATTGCTGATCTGATGAGGAAACAAAGGAGGAGTGGGGAGGAAGAGTAATGGGGAGTAAATGTGCAGTTGAGAATCTAGGACAAGCCGGGAGAAGTACTTCTGCACTGTTTCCGTCGTCTCCGTGTGGTCCGACGGCGCTCCGGTGTTGATGAAACATGACATGGCATCTCTCCTTTCCTCTTAGTCAGGATTTCGCCAGCTCCATCCGTCTTAAAGCGAAGCCGTCTCTGCCGTTGCAGATGCCATCTCATCTCCATTTCTATGTCTGTCTCCATCATCATTTCACACTTGCCTATACAGCACATCGGGTTGCACAGCATTGCGTATCTTTGTGACCTTAAAGAAAACCTCGTTCCTTATTTTCCTCCACGCAGACACATGTCTGTATTCTCACCCCAACTCCAGCTCTTAAGTTTGTTTATGGTGTTTTTTTGCCTTTGAGTTGGGTCTGAAGCAGAGCGGAGAGAGGGAGGAGGTAACTCTTTTTATGTCCTAGTTTCTTTGCAGTGGGGGACTATTGGATGTTGCGCTGCGTCCTTTTTAGTTTTGGCTCCGTCTGGCCCGTCAGACGAGCGAGGATTAATTCTCTCCGGCTGTGTGGGGTTCTCGCGCGGATCAATAGATTCAGTCGCTGCTTATTTGAAAGGGAGGGCACCTCACTGTTTGTTTCGGCGACAGGAGGGCGGCCTGTGTGAGGTAGTGTTAACAGTATGCGCCTCGCATCAGAGCAGTCTCTGACTGTAGCCTGAGCGTGCACAGTGAACAGTACAGTGTGTGTATGTGTGTAAATGACAACAAGGCTATTGTGACGTGAATGCAGATGCCTGCGGGAGCGCTTCATTGCCTTCGCTGCTGTAGTCCAGTCTCTTAGGCTTTATGAGGGCTTGATAAAGAGTTCAGGTCACAGTGGCAAGCGGGGCTGTCCGTGCCGCTGCCTGTTCAGAATCGATAAAGAGCAGGGGCCCTGGAGCCCCGGATCGGCCTGTCAGCGCTCACGCCGGCCTGATGCCGAGGTGAGTCGGTCTGCGCGCTGCCAAGGTCGGCCGCAGTTATGAAGAGGTCGAGGATTTGTGCTAGGTAAACACACGGTCTCCTCCCCGAGAATACAAAGCAGCGGCGCCGTGATAACTGTCAGTGAAAAGAGCACGCCGACAAAACAGCGAGGCCAGGCTGGAGGACAGCGGAGGCAAGAGAGACAAAAAGCAAAAGAAAGTTAATAGCAAAAAAACCGAGAGAACGAGAAGGATTAAGAGAAGCTGTGGGCCAAACAGATGAGTTAGTTACGATAAAAGATTTAGAAAAACAAATGTTCATTTTGAAAAAAGAATCAAACAATCAAGGTTGCACTGGTTGAATAGCACAGAGCCAGAATCAGATGTACTCTCAATGACTTGAACTGCATGAAAATGTTCTACTTTTCATTTCAAGAAAAAGTGTGACAGAGCAAGAAGAAGGCAAAATGAGTGCTGAATAATTGCAGAGCGCAAATGGAGATGTGCCGTGTTATGTGGCAAAAGTAATGCAAAAAAATATTATATAATAGCATAGTTTTATAGTTTGTTGAACGAGCGGCTGCACATTATTCACTCAAACAGATGAGTTGACTCTTTTCATTCAAAAAGGCCAGAAGCTTTTGCTCTCTCAGCTCATTCTGCTGTCTGTCTCTCTCCACACACACACACACACACACACACACACACACACACACACACACACACACACACACACACACACACACACATTTCTCCTGATTAATGCACACAGTAATTACAGCTTAATAGAAATGATGGTTTCATATTTCATTAAGATTCCTCTATTTGTCTCATTCCAGATGAGAGTACACAGATTAGTCGACTGATGTTGTTTGATGAGCGAGCGCGCATGTTTGTGTGAAAACGGGGCGCGCCGAACTCTCCCTCAATCCGTCTTCACAAAGTGACGAAGGAATTAAACGGTGCATTGCTCTTGTGCTGATAGTTTCTAATCCAAGGTGAAATTTTTTAAATCACCAAAAACTAAAGTTTTGGGTCTGTGCTGGAAAGTCTTCAGGGATAAGAAAGATGGGCTTTCAGGCAAACTTGCCCATGTTTGATCGATTGTTTCATTGTTGAAGCAGAGCAGGTTGTTGGTTAATTCGGTCGTCCATATATTAAATAGTCCTTAAGTAATACATATAACTGCAAATTGCTTTCAATGAAGTCATTCTCCTCTGCTTTGCAGCTGTTCCACCAGTGTTTATGTCAATATATGAGATGTTTAAAGCAGAAATATCACGCTTGGTTAGAAATCATGCAAGTTACAGTCCTCATACACAAGCAGCACCTATTTTAACATGTCACATCAGTTCGATGATTTCTTCTTAAAGTGTCGTAAATACATCATTGTGAGTTCGGAAGAAACAAATTTTGGACAAAAAAGTCAGTCAACTGTCCAATAAAGGCTGTAATAGTAAGATTTGTAACGAGCATACATTCAGCAACAGAGCTGAGTTTGTGGGTTTGTGGCCATGAAAAAAATTGTGTCACATCTTTTCTGTCAGTGCCAAACAGCTTTTCTTTGCTGTTTGCACTTGTTTGGTGGATTTGATGCTTGTATTCTGAGAAAACAAGACATGCTGCCAATTTAACAATTTATTCATTTAACAAACGGGAGATGAGAGCTGTGTCGGGTATATCCAATATCTCGCCTCAGCACAGGTCCAAGCCATCTCAGCGTGGCCTCCCTCGCTTTTTCTCTAAATTGTATGACCTTAGCTGTCTGTTCATGATTCACAAGTGTGTATTCTTTCTTCTTTGTCGAAATTGACGTTTTCAGTTGATCACAGGTGAAGTCAGACAAAATACACTTCTAAATCAGAATATAACTTAGCAGCAACCTAAAAATCCATGGACATTTATTGCATGGACACATATTTGTAATTTAATGTATTAATGTAGCCCTCCTCCTTGCTTTTCCTTCTCCTTGCTCACTGAACTTACCATTTACCTTTACCATAATTCCTGTACACCCTTGTGGCTCAGTCACAATTACGTGTGTGTGGTCTTTAGATTAATCAATGTTAATCATATCTGGCTGAAGATGATGGAAATTGCATTATGTTGATGTGTATTTAATGGTAAATTTAAGTTGTCTGTTGGGTGGATGAATGAGAAGAGAAGCTGACAGTCTTCTGTTCATAAGTGGTTGAAAGAGGATTTTCAAATGATCCATTGATGCCCAAAAATGTTAGCTTCATTGTGAAATTAGAGAGAAGAAAAGAATTTATAAAGAAAATGCAATTTGTCTTTCAGGTACCAGTAAAAATGTTCAGTCTAAAGTGATGGAGAAAAAAATGACAAATTCACTCCAGACGAGAACAAATAGCATGGCTTATAAACACAATCTAAAATGAATGATTCCCTCTGTGTTTGTTCACTGTAATTCAAATCTATTTCAGCAAACAAGACTAAATCCCAAGATTGACAGCCTCGACTTGTTGATGGAAACTGCTGTATTGCACAAACTAAATTAAAAAAAAAACAAACAGCAGAAGCCAGGCGAGGGGCGCCGCTCTTTCAGCACAAATCGAGCTAAAGCTTTTAGAGTATCTCTGAGCTGCAAGAGTAAAGACACATTCACCGTTATCAAGAGCTGCTATTGACTCCTTGCCCTCGCATTGCTCTTCAAAACAAATGCACGCAGCCATGCCAGGAAAGGAGTTCTGTCATCGGATTTCTCTCAGAGAAAACAGCATGCGGGCTTTGTAGGAAGTGGATCCGTAACGTTGAGAAACATCAACGGCACAGTTTTCGCTGCATAAGTCTTTTGACAAAGAGTTCATCTTGCCTCTCGCGTTTCAGGGGAAGTGCTTCGTCTTGGGAGGATGTCGGGCCACACGGTGAACGGCGGCTGGTCGTCCTGGAGCTCCTGGTCTCAGTGCAGCAGGGACTGCAGCCGGGGGATACGCAGCCGAAAGAGGACCTGCAGCAGTCCGGAGCCCCGCTACGGAGGCCAGACCTGCCTGGGCCCAGCGCAGGAGTACCAGGAGTGTAACATCACGCCCTGTCCAGGTAGGAAACCCATCCCAGCTTATCCCAACAGATGTACATGGATGGTTCACACATATTCAGATTGAAGGTGCCAATAAACGGAGCCTGTAATGGTCCACTCAGAACCGCATGACTTTAATTGCAATTTCAGATTTCGTCTTTTTATGCTCTCCTCAATATCCAGTGTCAGCTGTGTGTTTTAGTGTGCGGCAGAAATGTTCTGTGTATTCGCTGAATTTCCGTCACCGCCTCGGGACACACGATAAACTTTATCTGTCTACATGCTGGCTTTGTGACTCAACATTTTACTAGAGGGACGATGGCAAACTGAATGCAGACTCTGAATAGAAGCTGCATGGAGAGGTGTGTGTGAGCTCCTCCAAATTTACAAATGAATGAAGTAGAAATTAACAGATCTCAACTAGATACCAGAGAGAGATACTGGCTCTTCAAAGGTTCAACAAACAGATTAAAGAACTGTTACAACCCTGAAGCAGCCAGATCCAGCCCCCTTTTCACAAGACTGAGACATAATAATCCTCAATCCCCTGTATTTATTCTATTCTGTTCATTAGCACTGCCGGCAGCGAGGTGCCAAACAGTATCTTGTTGTTCAAACAAAGATAATAAATCCACTTCCTCATACTTCTTTGAAAAGTTAAAAGTCAAACAAACATTCAGACGGCAGCCGACATGTCTCGTTTAATTAAGCCTGTTAATGCTGCCGCATGTCGCTGATGTTAATGCTACTTATTGTCAGACAGATTTCATGTTTATGTCGGGAAGAGTGAAGGCTTCTACAGGCTGTGTGGGCTTTGAACAGTGCCGTCAGTTCATTAGCTGCTACATTGTGCCATGTTGATTTCATCAGCCGGGCTACGACAGGAAGTCTGACGGCACGACGTCGCTCTCCACTGAAGGAGAGGCCATGATATACTACAGTACCCAAGAGTAGCAATGTTATCATCCATGAATCCCCCCGGTGCCTCCTGCAAGAATTTAAACTAAGTAAAGCAAAAACAAACAAAAAAAAATCAAGCCTTTGTTATATTAGGCTGGAAAAAAACAGATTGTAGCCCATTGGAGCCGTGTGTAGTATAATAAACAACGAGACAAGATCAATTCATTGGGGATCGAGCTACTAATCTTTAAATTGGCTTTACCAGTTCAGCTGCAGTTGTCCTCTTTAAATCAAGTGTGCAGTTATTAGTGGAGAGAACGTTTGAGAGTTTTCATAAAAGAATTAAGTTTGTTGTTAAAGAGAGAGGATCTCAATTTACTGAGAAAGGTGAATAAATCAAACCTTTCCCTGAGCGACATTTTCTCAGCAGCCTGTGTACTTTCAGCTTTCTTGTCGGCGTTTAGATACCCGAATTCACGTCATTGCACGTCATTCTCAGCCTCTGTTTTTCACTGATAAATAGATTTAAAAAAAAAGTCCGGCAGAAAAGTGGCTTACTAAATCATCGGAAAGCACAAAAGAAATCAGTTGCAGATAAGAGGTGTGACGAAGACCCCAATTTGCGCCAAGAATCAAAGACACAATCCCTGTGGCGCTCCAGTATGTAATTACATTGCTGGGTAATTATGCTGCCAGCTATGGGAGGCCTTATTCTGTTGTGAAAAGCTCTGAGACAATGCATTTTCAACACTGTTCTGGTGTACGACGGCACGAGGAAGCTCTCTAATTAAAAGAATACTTTGTCTGACAAGAGAAGTAAGCTGTCTAAATGGAAATCCAGTGCTTAGTTTGGCGTAAAGCACACCTGGTATCCAACACGGGCGCCAAGCAGACAAGCAGGACGTTATCTCAGATGATTAATAATCAAGTCCATCTCCTCCCCCCCCCCCCCCCCCCCCCCCCCCCCTCCCTCTGCGATAACGGCTTTGCTATCTTAGTAAAAGTCTGGATCTGCGTGCCGTTTAAAGCACACGCGATCTGTCTTCATAACCGCCGCCAGCCTGTAAGCAAGCGGACCAGACAACAGAATGAACGGTCATCGATACTATTTTTACAGCCTGTTAATTCATCCGGTGAGAGCGCGCGCCACGCGGCTCCCCAGCAGCTTGAGCCGCCGACGCTAATGGGGTAAGCTGTTATCAGCTCAGAGGAAGACTTCGGATGGAGAGCATCCGATTCGCTTCATCCAGGACGACTTCCACAAGTGCTCCCCTTGAATAAAACACGCTTTGATTCTCCTGCGCCGGATCGCTGTGTTAATACATGTGGCACGCCTATTGTGGGGATGTTGACTGTAATAATACCAGCGCTGCAGTGTGTTGATGAACAACTCAACACTCCTGTCCCCCAAAGGAACTGACTTTTCCCAGCCTAAGTAGCAATGAATACTAATGCGTACTCAATTAGCACCCCTCTGAAAGTGAGATATTATTTTGATGCAGGCAGACCAGTGATAATCCCCCTGTGGTTAATCCGCGGCTTTTTTTAAGTGCTTGTTCAATGTAAAGGAAGAGGAAAAGAACAGGCGTTATAACTACAATTCATCTGGTTTTGGTGGGGAAAAAAAAGTTAAGTGCATGTTCTTGTTGCGCCTGCGCTGGAGATGAGACGATTCATCATCGAGGGGCAGAAATCGACTCACTTGTCACTTTTTGATAGAGAAATTACACCGAGATGACAAAAAGCAATGGCAACTTCAAATTACCTGCGTAGCGCTGCCAGACATCTTCAGGTCTTTAAAAGCAATCGAAAAGGGAATTTCTCACAATGAAGTGAGGTTTTATCCACATGATTGGCAAAGGATATTTACCTCTGTTGTGTTCATGTGCAAAGATCGCCCCCGGTTCATCACTCTTTCTTACTCCCGTCTTTTTACTCCTCCCTCATCTCCTGCTCTCAGTCTATTCATCTATTTTTACAGTGCATCTCCTTTGTGCCTTTTGTGTTTATGCCACTGCTGTCATAAATATTCATGTCTTCTAAACGTCTGCTGTTTGTCACTCGGCGCCACGTGAAGAGTGGAGCGACAACACGGCTCATGAGGCGTCATTTATCTTAATTAATCACAGTAGAGACGGAGTTCATGGGTTGAGGGGGTCAGGCATTTGTCGTAACAGCCAGATGAAACACTTTCTGTCAATTCAAAGCGCTCTCGCTCTTTTGCACATATTCAAAGTGACTCATATTTTGCCGCTCATTTCAAATGGAATGACTTCCAATCACTTCAGAGGAAATCATCGATTGAAATCACTTGGAAACTAAACTCATAAAAATATGATAGCGCACATTTCAGGAGCTATTTTCTTTTTGAAAATAAGAAACTCTGACTTTTCCCTGCTGGTCTCTGCCAGTTCCAGTTTCCTAATCTTATCACCCAGATCTTGCAGGGCTAACAGATTCGCTCTGATATTCGCTGTGTTCAGTGGACGGCAGCTGGTCGTGCTGGTCTTCATGGTCCAAGTGCTCGGTGACGTGTGGAGGGGGTCACTATACGAGGACGCGGACCTGCAGTAACCCCCCACCGGCCTACGGAGGGGACATCTGCCTGGGTCTGCACACTGAGGAGGCACTGTGCAATACACAAGCCTGTCCGGGTATGCACACACACACACACACACAAACACACACACACACACACATACCCACGGGGCCGCGCACTGACCTGGATGATAAGCAGCTTAGTGCCTCACCTCGGCCACCAATCCATCACAGGTCCATTGCTTATTTTCTTTAGTTTCTCTCAGTCGCTCAGAGGGCGCTCATGCATTACTAATATTCACAAACTCTTGCACCGCACTGAACGCTCTCATGCATACACACATACACACACACACACACACACACACACACACACACACACACACACACACACACACTGGACAGACTGTGAGCTTCGCCGTCGTTGGCTGTCTGCAGAGAGTTGGTCCAGCTGGTCGGAGTGGTCCCACTGTGACTCCAGCGGCGCCCAGCTGCGCGTGCGTCACTGCGATGTCCTCTTTCCCACCGGAAACCAGTGCTCAGGAAACAGCAGCGAGACCAGGCCGTGTTCTGCCGACGCCAATTTCATACCAGGTACACACACACACACATACAAATTCACTTCATGAAGACTGACTGTATTCAACCATTTACCTGTTGCATAACACTGATTTTTACCCACAATTTCGTTCAACTTTAACCATTGCTTTCACCTTGAAAGGTATTTTTTCACTGTTTTTTTTTTTTTTTATCTTAATGGGTTAATGCACATCCCCACCTATGCATAAAAGAAGCGGGCAAAACACACATGCACACAGAGACACACATGCGTATGTATGCACACACACACACAGACAGCATGTGAGCCCACTCATGCCTGTTTTTTTAGAAATGGCTAAGCCACTCATGCATGACCGAGCACACAGTTTTAAGCTGGCACACACACACACACACACACACACACACATCCTGCACCACCCACCGCCATATGCCCACAGCGGCAATTTAGTTCATTTCCTGGAATCTTGTGATAATGAAATATCTTATTGGTCCCTCTAAGGGACCCCTCTCATGTCAGAGGTCAGGTTCAGCGACAGGGCAGCAACTTTGGAGACGGCTGGGATTTGCGCCTTCTTGCTGAAGGACTCCTGAGTGCGGCAGGTGATTACATGGGGGCGTGAACTCAGGTGCTGCACTTACAGGCAGTCTCAACGCTCATTCCCACAGCTCCGCTGCTGTATTAGTTTCATTATGAGTCTTGTCAGGGCATCCAGAAAGCACTTAGGACAGCAATTTTACTTTTCTGAGATGGAGAAAATGTCTCCTGTATGCTGTTTTGCTCACTCAATCAGTAAAGCAGTTTTGCATTCCTCCTCACTCTTTTCTTGCATCCCTGTTTCTATAATTATCCTAACCTTCAATGTTAACGTCTCCCTGCTGATCGGATAGTTTGCGGTGTTAAAGAGATAGTGTGTGGGAGTGTTTGTGCTATTTAACAATGAAAATGGAACAACTTTTTAAAAAATAAATAAATATATTCAATACAATGAAACAGATTTAAGGTGCTAAAACTGGTAAAACAGGAAAAGACCAAATGTTCATCAAGGCTGCCGACACCCACCGTCTGTCTCCGTCTCACACGCCGAAGCTTCCTGAGCAGATCTCACCCCATTTTAAACTTTAAACAAGTTTAAAATGTTAAATAGTGTTTCTCTGCACACAAGACAACATCTGGCAACCGCTTTCCCGCAGTAAAACGAGCCCATTAACACACCTCCGGTAGCAGAGATCAGTCAACTATCAGAAAACTTGGAGTTACCTCGTTCATGGACAGACTGAAAAACATTGACGCTTTGACCGCTGAATGTGATCCAGCTGTAGACAAGATGTGAAGAGGAGCAAACAGATTGTGTGTTGCTCGAATGTGTTTGGAGGTTTCTGGTCTCCGGGGTTTACTATGTAATACTTGCAGCATCATATCACAGTAGAATCGATGCATGAGGCAACAGCATCTCTTTCCCACACTACGCTCTTCACCACACCACCGACGTTAATGATATTCTACAAAAATATTCTCATGTTTCTACACGACGCCTCTCACCTCTGAATGACTTAAAGGTCAGTTAATCAAAACTACAAAGAATTTTTAAAAAATGGGGTTGTGTACTCACCGCAAAAGTTTTTGTGCTCATTTTGTAAGATTTGCCAATGAATAGAATGTCATTTGCGAAAAAAAAAAGAGAACATTTAAATTTCATAGTTTTCCTTTCAGAATCAGTTCCCAATAGAAAAGCGCAGAAGGGATCATCAGCGGATGAACTTTCTGCAGCTTGAATGGGGATGTTTTGTTTTTTTTTTTTTCTTTTACTTCACCAACACTTTATAAAGGTGTCCTCCGTGAGGTCTGGTGAAATTGGCAGCTTTGTTATATTTAGAGAAATCACTTAGATCACCTCTTGCTCTCACTACAAACTCCAAAAAAAAAAGGTTTAAGGAAATTCAATGCAGCATGATTCTGCCTATTATTTGCAAGTAATTATGCTGTCTAGAAATGTACGCGTTATCATTTTTCATAAGCCTGCAGAGCTTTGAATGTTCACACGATATTTCATCGTTAACAACAGCTTCCACTTTATCAGTTTTGAAATTTGCAGTTATGTTAACTAGAGTCCCTGAAGAAAATTCACCCATACCCAGGGAGAACATGCAAACTCTACACAGAAAGGCCCATATTTGAACCACATCATGTTTTGTTTTATCATTTTATTCTGTTTTTATTGCATTTTAAGCAATATTTCTTCTTGGAATATTGGCTGAATGTTGATTTAAATTTGATTTCTTTTGAAAAACAAAAACTTTCAGATTCAGCCTCCAAACAGCCAGTATATTAATACAAGCCCCTGAAACCTAATCATTTCATTGGATTACCACACTTACTACGTCCAAATAAGAAAAAAAATAAAAATTTTTATTATGTGTTTTGCTTTTTTGTAGCTTAAAGCCCAGAAACTTTTAAAGAGGAACTGAAAACACACCTGCACACTCATATCTCATGCAAACCTCACATACTGACATTTGCTCAGACAGGCATCTCCCTATTGACTTTCAGTAATGCGAGACACAGAACAACATTGATCCGTGCTCGGAGAGATCATTAAAACTCCTCCATTCAACAAAAGATGCTTATCCTTATGTTTTCACGGCGTATTACATTGAAAAAACTCCAAGGACTAATAAATGATTTTTTAATATATATTTTAAAAATTTATTACATAAAGGAATTCTTAGAGTTCAAACCCAAGGGACCATTAATTATGAGACAGAATAAACATTTGAATGAAAAATACATTTGTAACCTTTCCTTATTAATTAGAGTGGATGAAATAGTCATGAAAACCTTCGCAGGTCTTCCAGAATTACCCATTTGCCTTTATACCGTCTCATCCATCCCCCTTTATGGGAACGGTAGTCCATTAAGGTTCATTAGCAACGTCTTGTACTTCATTTCCTTTAATGGAAGCTGATACTTTTCATAAACCACTCCAGGTGCCACAGTCGTGATTAGCTGCTGGAGTTTTTTACGATAATCTGCGCCACATAAGGTGCGGCTTTCATCTCCACCCTCACCTTCAAGGGTACGATTTCTCATGCTAACTCGGGGGTAGCAAAGAGTATTTTTCGGCTCTAACGCTGCTGTCTTTTTTTGTCTCTTGTCTTTTGTCAGAGGTCTCGATTGCCCGCTCCAGTCAGGAGGAGAGGCGTTGTGGAGGTAATTCATGTCTGTATCGCACCATCATGCTCTAAATCCAGATGTGAACGCAGCCAAGAACCCGTGTAAAAGACACTTTATGCATGGAGATATTTTAAATTGAGTCATAAAACAACTCTCGACTCCAAATTATTATTTTCTGCTATCAGCACCATACCTATATATTAATTACTGGATTAGGCTGCTGTTGGAAAATGCTAAATGAGCAATTAAATTATGACTCCGTTGCTGCTATCAGTTGCTAATTGCTTGATTAAAAAAAACAGCAAAAAGTATTCAGCTGTAAAACAGAGTAATGCATTCAGCAGTTTGTGTTTCAAGCTAATGAAAGATGGATATAAGTGTGTTAAAAAAAAAAACGCTCAGCGAGCACACCGTGTGAACACGAGGCAAGAAGACGCAACAAATATTCTTTATTTACTTCAACAGTTCAGGAGGATCTTGTTTTATTGGAGAACGCGCCATCGTTACCATATGAATTGCTGTTTCAAATACCGCTTTCCGCTGTGTGAATTGATGAAGAATCACCCCGCAGCTGCTCCCTCCATAAACCTTCCTCTGCCTTTCCCCCCGCAGATTTCAACCTCTTCCACATGATCGCCGTGGGGCTCAGCAGCTCCATCCTGGGCTGCCTGGTCACCCTGCTGGTCTACTCGTACTGCCAGCGCTACCAGCAGCAGTCGCACGACGCCACCGTCATCCACCCCATCTCCGCCGCGCCGCTCAACACCAGCATCACCAACCACATCAACAAACTGGACAAATACGACTCCGTGGAGGCCATCAAGGTGTGTGTGTGTGTGTGTGTGTGTGTGAGGCAGACGTCCTGCGGGGTTCACTGCGGCTCACACGCGGCAGATGTAGCGGGAAAGCGTTTCCACGCCGTTTTACACTTGCGTCACGCTCCCGTTCTGAAGCAGCGAGCGGCGGTCGGCCTCGGCGTCAGTTGTGATTAAAGTAACTTCCTGCTCCCTCGTCGTGAAACCGATAGGCGGCCGGCTCCTCTCGGTGTGCTCCTCTCGGTGTGTGTGTGTGTGTGTCTCAGTGTGTGACTTTGTTCTGTGTCAGTGGTCATACGCTGCTTTCTCATAACACACTAATGCAATTACTTACCGGCGCGTGGGTGAGTAATCAGCGAGGAGGCTCTGCATCTGCACGCTTCGCCCTCTCTTAGACGGTTTCTTTGTGCGGTTATTGCGTCCTAAAGTGCAGACAGTCGAATGTGTCAGAGCCAGTGGAGCAGATCCAGCTACTCTCGTGGCACAAACAGCCTCTTATCCACTGATACATCAGGCCTTTAGTGCCAGACCGGCCCGGCGATTAGTGCTTGTCCACGGATGCTCAGTGCTCCAGCTGGTTTTTTTATTTATTTTTTATTTTCTTTCAAGGATTCCCCATGCTCTGTGCTAAAAGGGATTTCAACCACTTTAACATCTGGTGCTTTCTTAACAGTTTTACCTGAGCAATGAATGTCGTTCTGCAGTTTATGATTAATACACTATGCTGCATAAGCTTCCACATTTTTTTCAAAGTTACAACTGATGATGAGCAAATGTTCATTATACAAGGACATTTTGCATAAATCATCACCTTGGAGAAGTTATACTTGCTGAGTCCTGCATTTAAATATATATATATATATATATATATATATATATATATATATATATATATATTATCTATTTTGCAGCTCGGCTTCATTATGTTCTTGTTAGGAACCCGAAAAGTCTAGGTTCAGGTTGATAATTTAAACATATCATTCATTATGCAGTGATGTACAAAGAGTTCTGTAGAAAACATTTATGAAAAACAATCAGCTTGTGACTGAAAAAGTTTCCGCAGTCAGCAACTTTGTGGAAAATTCCTGTGACTGCACCTGTCGAGCTTCATTTTTCACAGCTGAGATGCAGTTTCACAAAAATTTTGTGGTGGAATTTGTAGTAATCTTTGAAACTATGGGTCCTTGATTTCAGAAATTGCTGCTTTTTATTTTTTATTCTTTTTTATTCAATCCACAAGTGACAAAGTAGCCAAGGACCTGTGACAGTATCTAGAAGAGGACAAAGAAAACGCTGACATTATTTATTTGTTTATTTATTTTTTGTCTGAATAAAACCTGCTACTCTAGTTAATTATGTGTTCAGATCTGACTCTGAACTGTATACTTTGTTCCTTGAGTTAGAACTATTCTTACTTCTCTCTTGAGTGTGCGTTGTTTTTCTCTGGATGCTCCGGTTTCCTCCTACAGTCCAAAACCAGACATTTTAGGTTGGTTCTGTGACTGAGACATGCCGTGGTGTGATGTTTCTGTCTGTCTGTCTCCGTCCTGTGATGGACAGGCGACCATCCCAGAGTCAGCTGTGACCAGCGCAAGTCCCCCACGACTCAAACCACCTGATCTGCTGAAGCTTTACACCCAGAGAAATTAATATTACGTAACACAAAGCTGATCTACAAACAGGATTGTGTCTGAGAGATGTTCAAAATAACACCAATATACAACACCCCGTGTGTGTGTGTATGCCAATAGATTGCACAGTGTGATTCACTACCTCTCAAAACACTGTGTGTTGTTCATTTCTGCATCTGTTTGAAACGGAGGTGCAAACCAGATGCTGCTGTCATTGTAGTGAGAGGCATCTCCTCACATTGTCAGACGTTATCATCAGACATTTTCTGTGCTGCAGATCAAACTGGGACAGTTTTTGACAGATCATTTGCTGCACCACTACGGTACGTTTGGAACATGTCCAAAAAGTTTAGCGGTTGCAGGGGATCAAACTTCCATTCAGTCACTCCACAGTGAAGACAGAAGTTGAATCACAGAGGAGAAAATTAATAGATTACTTCATTTTTAATGGACATATAAATTAAGACTATTACATTATGGAGGTTTTAGAGATTTTCTGTATGTTTCCCACATTGTTAAATATTAATGTTATATAACTGAGTGTGCCTTTATTGAACTCGGCTTTAGATCATTGTGAACGTTAGGCTCAGACAAGCCTGTGTCAGCTTTTCCTTAGATGTTCATCAATTTCGGGCACAGCGGCAGCCGGCAATATCATGAAGCCAGCGTCAAATTGCAAGCTGTCTTTGCCGCAGGCGTGTTTGAAATTGAAAGGGAAGCTCTCTGGACAGTGGGCACAAACAGACCGTGAACTGTATTGTTTCATTTAGGAGATAAACAGAGATCCCACACTGAAGCAAGAAGCAAGCATGGTTTTGAGGCTGGTGTCAAATTACAAGCATTTGCATTGCATGCCATCAGGCTCTTTGCTCAGGAATGAAAGCAGACAGGAAGTGGAATCTTAAGGAATGGGTTTAAAGATACTTTATTTATCTATATTTAACGACATGAGGGTTTGTACAAGTATAGAATCAGTCAAGATGCTTTGTTTTGTTTTGGCTTTTTTGTTGTTTTACTGTCAGATGAGAAAAATCTATTGTGACTCTAATGGAAGTGTTTATAAAAAAGAACATCTGAAAAAAGAAGCAGGCTCTTACAAATGTAAAACTTTTGTGATGATTGAATAATTTGCTTTTTCGAAGAGGGTTTGGGCTTATTCAACAATTTCATTTTAGTTTCGAATTAAATTCAGACATTGTTTATTAAATATCACCATAACAGTCAAATGGATTGTGCTTTAGTCTAGATGATAATGACTTGCAAACCAGATTTTTCCTTCCAACTTGTTCAATATTGAATTATTCATTATTCACAGCCGTGGCTTTTTTATCTTTCTCACATTTTCACTGAATGACTGTAAACCGGAGGCCCAGACTTATTTATAAAGTAGCAGATACGTGATATTCCACTTCATTAAAAGAGACTCTCAATGTCATGAGCTAAATAAATGTCATATCGGTTTGTGAAACAAATTCACAGAAATCGGAAATAAAAATGTATTGTGAAACTGCCACAGTGTAAACAGATGCCGTTGCTCCGAGGAAACTTCTGCCAGTGAAATTTCATTAGACGACGAAGGTGTGAGGAGCGTTCATCTGTCATGCAATTAGAGTCAGGAGCAGTGAGCATAATTCACTTAGCGCAGTTACAAATAGCAGCGGATATGAGTATAGACAATCCATGGGAAACTACAAAAGGAGCTGCATGACAAATGAACAAAGTCTAATTTACCAAAAAGCACGTTGCGCCTCGAGGCCCCCCGCTCGCCGAGCGAAGACAGGTTGAGACGCCGCCGTGAATTTCCCAGCATTAAGTGTGCAAAATCACGAGAGGCCTCTTTTACGTGTTTATCTGGAGAAGAGATGAACATGCAATGCCATATTTTACTGTATTTGGCTCGAATTCTGATGTTGATGACTCCTTAGTCATTTTTTTTTAACGCACGGTAGATCACAGGCGCCATTCAGATTGGTTTTTTTTTTTTGTTTTTTTTAGCCAGCTGGAGGATTTCCAGACGTCCTCACAAATCTAATGCAGCACTTAGCTGTAGTTTTATGTCGAGTTGATCATGTTTTCAGGCCTCCTGTTAGACAGAATGAGACCTCGGGGTTTCTGTGAGGATGACTCTTGCCCATTCCTCTCCTCCTTGCAGCCAGACGTGTCGGTACTCTTGCCCCTGGACGACCCCGCCATGCACCAGCCTCTCTCTGCTAACATGGGGGTGTCTATGCGTGGACTGGAGATTTTCTACTAACCACTGACCTCTGATCTCTGCAACATGCCGCCTCTTGACCCCCCCCCAACAACTCTTTCAACCCCAACCGCTACTTCTTCCTCTTCCCCAACGTGCCCCGCCCTTCCACTTCCTGTGGCACTTCGTGTGTGTGGCAGGTTGGCGTACAGTACTCTAGTTTCTCTTTCTCTGCTCAGATCGCTTCATCCCTCCATCATGACTCCCTCCCTTCTCCCTCCCAGCTTGTGAGAAGGCAGTGTATCCCTCCCTTATTTTTTTCTCTTAAAAACAAGTGCTTTCATTTGCATGTTTTTTCATGTTTTTCTTTATTATTTTGTTCAGTTTTTTCTTTTTCTTTTTCTTTTTTTGCCTTGATTTGATGGGTTGCGGACTAAAAAAATTCATTATGATGTTTCGTTAAACTCCTCTGTTGCCTCTCTATCACTAATGCCACTTTGTAGTTGAAGAGAATTTCATCTAAAGAAAGAAAAAAACTAATCAAATATAATCACTCTTAGGCCAATTACTTAGATTTAAGGCAAGACATAGAAGATGATGCTAACAAGCGTCTCAGCACAGCTGTTTAAAAGCAGCCATGGGGCCACCTGCAGAGACACATAACCATCTTTGGGGCGGCAGGAGTGTTGATTACATTCCCTTTGCGTGCAAATCACATAATGGGAATGAAGCAAAATATACGGGTTTTCCGTCCAGCACACTTGTTCGCCATCAGTGTCAGTTGGAAGCATCCATCAGCTCCAAATGCAGCATCATCAAGTGTTCAATTACACTACCCTAAGGGACCCTAGAGCACACACACACACACACATAAATACACACAAATACACATAGAGACTGCGCACGCATATATTTTGCAAATTGCTGATGCTACACAGCGCTCTGCATCAGAGGCTCTTTCCATGTTTACCACATCACACAGACACGTAGCACAGACCGCCACCCCCATGGCTCTTCCTTATTGTTTAACGGAAAAGTGAGTCTCCTCTGATTGATTTTTATGGTTTTGATTGTCCTGAAGGACCAACAATCCGAGGGTCATAAAAACTGCTGATGCTGGGTATTAGAGATGACAGAGGTGGTCGTACGGATGTGCATCCAAATAATTCAGCCCTGTGGCGGCTTCTCATTTTTTTCCAGCCTGTTTGCAAATGCTTTGACCTTGCTCTGTGAAATGTATGTTTCATTCACTGAGCGACCTCCCATTGATTTGTGTTGCTCTTGATTTTTCTTTTTTTTTTTTTTCCTTTTTTTATGCTTTTGGGGATGCTAGATGGATTTGCTTTTACCTTGCCATCTGGACTGAATAATCATTGATACATGTGTTGCATAAAACTGCCGTCTGACTCCTCTCTCTGTCTCTCTCTCTCTCTCTCTCTCTCTCCTCTATTTCATTCCCAGGCCTTCAACAAAAACAATCTGATTCTGGAAGAAAGAAATAAGTACTTCAATCCACAGCTTTCTGGGAAGACCTATACCAATGCATACTTCACTGATCTCAACACTTACGATGACTATTGAGCTCTCGCCTCCACGCCGTAGCGGTGGGGACGCTCGATTTTCCATACATTCGGACTGTATTCTTTTCTTTGTGCTTTGTATTGAGATTCGTGACACCACGCGTGGGATGTCCCACTCTGAGACTCGATGGCAGCTGGTACGTAACGAAAACACAGACACACAGTGTTGCCAACAGAGGGAAATACCCACTTCCTCTCAGGTGCCTTGGGGTACACTCGGAAAGCTCGATATCTTGGAGGCATGTTTTGCCTTGACTCTCGCCGAGAAATGGACGACTGGATTTCCTAATGTGGACACAAAAGGAAAAAAAAAAACAAAAAAAAAAACAAAATAAAAGTTAACTCAGCTCAAAGACACAATGGGATCCCTTTTAACTTTCCTGTGACGCCTCCGAAACAGACCTGTATTTGTAACAATGGAGAATAACCACAAATCGCTTTGCATGACTTCATCTGACGTGTTTCTCTCTGCCGTTATGTTTCATTTTGCATGATTGATCGCATTCCAGGTTTTTGGGGACTTGCAAGCAGCGTCTTTTTTTTTTGTTTGTTTTGTTTTTTGTCCTGCGGGTCTTAGATTCAGGACTGGTTGCTGTGATGTTGTGATGTTACTACAGCAGCAGTCTCCAGATGGATGAAAACCACCTCCAGTCCTGGAATCGGGATTGTAGATATTTGAAGTCTGTGATCACGTTTTTCCATGTTTTATGGTTTTTTTTTTTCTTTCATATTTTGCTTTTGATTTCTTTATTTCTTCTCACAGTTTCAGGTTATCAAACTATCAATGTTAAATTGTTTTTCTCATTTTTTTTTTTTACTTTGAAAAAAATATGATTTTTGTACAGAAGATTAAGTTTGAAGCCTATGTCTGTAGATTTTCTAATTGCATTTATTCAATGTCCCAAGTGTTTAAGGAATATTTTCTTTTTGAAAAAAAAAAAAACGCTTATGTGCATTCTGTCAATTAATTGGGAGCATCAGTCTACATCAAGTTTAGTCTTTGTCATTGTACTTTTTATATATTTTTTGTAAAAAAAAAAAAAGAACAAATGTTTTTGAATTTTGATAGTGCTCTTCCTTCATTTGGCTTCAAGGTTAACAGCGTATTTGTGCAAGCAGGATGTTAACAGCATTTACTGTACAGACGGAGCGTAGCAAATACAGTTCTCCTGAACCCCAACTGGAGCATTACCCGTGTACTGTAAGATGAAATTCATTCATCCAATTGAGATTTTTTTCTGTTGAGACTGTATAACCAAATATTAGGTTATTCAATGATTCGGTTGCAACTAACTCTTATTTTTTCATGTTTGCTTGTGTTACTGTGCATAAATTAAAATTGCTTCGTACACAAAGTTCTTTTCGCGGTGTGAGTTGTGTGGGTTTGAAGTGATTTTCTCTGACCTGACGATGACTCCGGACGATCCGGCGCACTCCCGACAACTCAACACACTTTGATATTCCTCCAGCAACACTCTGCAAAACTACTGCACACACCAGCACTCCATAAATCATCCCAAACCAGAGGAAAAGACTCCCCCCACCTGTTTTTTTTTTTTTTTTGAAGGAGTCTTCAGCAGAGCCCCGCAGTGACAAATGGCATCGGCAGCAGTGGAAGGATTCCTGAAGGATACAAATCCTGCACGGCGGCGGGGTAAAGGTGGTGCGGGCGGAGTCCGGACTCTAATCTGTATGATGGGGCGCAATACCACACACTGTGCCGTTCTCCATCAACCTTCAACCTGACGTCCCATCTGTGTGCAGAGGGTAATGGAAGGGGCGTTATTAATCACCCCGATGTTTGGTTGGTTGAGGGTCTGATTTGGGGAGAATTAATCTCTCTTTACCTTGACTTCATTCTCACCACCTGAGGAAGAAGAGATGCATCAACAGACGCTCCGTGGTTGTGTGAGAGGGCGACGCGTCGTACGTCCGTGCTTGAAGTCGGGAGAATGGCGCAGTGCAGCTGAACGTTTATGTTTCACATTCAATATCTGTTATCTCCAGAAGACATTTTCTGACTACGTGCGTTTTGTATTAATCAGCCATTTGTTTCACAGCGACCTCACCAAACCTTGATTGATGAATCGTTACTGGATGCAGGATATCGCTCATTTCCTACACACACACACACACACACACACATCCCCAGTGAGTGGGGCATTGCAGAAGTGTCCCTCAGCACCTTCATCATTCCTTGAATTTGCCAGCAATGCAAGCTGTGCGAGTCGGAGTCAGTCAGACACATGTGACATTCCGCTTTGACAGCAGGGCCGAGGACGATAAATGACTTTCCCAAAGCGGCATTTTGGGACTGCGAAAGGTCACCGCTAAAGGTCGCAGTAACTGGCCTCGTGCGTGTCAGAGAAGCCGACGGTTCGAGCGCTCACATGTGTATAAAGAAGTCAAAGTGTCATGAGATGGACCACAGGCTGCTTTCGGTCCATTCAGAAGGTTTTCTAACACTGAGACAAATCATGGGGACGTCAGCGTTCGGCCATGACAGCTACACCCAGTCCAAATGACTTTGGTGATTCCCTGAATTCTCTGGTTGATCATCTCTGTACTGATGACAGCCGGTGGCCAGAGGCTCTTCGGGTGTTCATCCGCTCATCTGTCCATCCATCCTGTTCTTGTTAACACATCTGAAAAACATCCAGAGAGAATGTCTTCCAGTTTCTCAGAAAAAGAAATGTTTGCACAGTATTTGTTAATTCAGTGTTTTATGAAATGCTGGAATGCAGAGAAAGTCTTATCAGACATCAGAGTCTGTGATTTAAAGATGGTCTTACTAAAGAAAATCCAGAGAGCTGACAAGCCTGCCTCCCATCCCACTTTTTATGATTCCTTCCCTATGAAACAGAACAGTTATAACTTCCAACACTGTGCTGTGCCGGGTTAAAAGCAGTTGTGGGATTATAGTCGAGGTATTTTCACCAAACCGCATTATCACTTAGAAAAAGTATAAAGAAGTCAAAGCAGCAGCAGGAATTTTCCCACTGTGCATTGCAATAAAAGCACAGAGCTAGCAGACTCAGAAACAAATGGTCTTACTTTAATAATTTAAAAAGAAAAGACAAAAAAGCAGATTGTGTCGGTGTCCTTGTCCAGTCCACGACAAGCAAACAGTGACCAGACAACTAAACTGGTTTAATTCAATGCTTAGTCTCTCTACTTCAGGGCAATGTGGACCCCTATGGATTCACCTCTCTGTGTTGTGATTCCTAAACTGAAAAAAAAGCTAAAGAAGGCACAGTTTTCAGCTTTTCATTTGTTAAAAAAAAAAAAAATGAAAAAGTATGTGTGAGGCGTACAGGAGCACTGCCAATTAGCAGGTTGTATACAGAGGCCTCTGAGTGGCAAACAAGGTGAATGAGTGAGATCGGTCCTGTCAGATAGGTAACAGAGCGTGAACATCCTATTAAACATCCTTTTTTTTCTCCAAAACGACCAGGTTTTGTCTCTTTCACATGGATCTCTCAGCTTCAGACTGTTCTTACAGCAACCTCTCGGAATAGGTCTGTTGAATTTAAGCATGCAACTAAATAATAGCCTGGGTAATTCAAACTGAAACTTCTTATTGTGGTTAAAAAAAAAAAAAAGTGAAATTAAGCTGAGTGTGAGGTTGGACCCCATGCAGTCGGCGTTATCCTCTGAGAAATGCTTTCAGGAAGGAAACCCAGTGATGAATGTATGCTGATGTGTTGTGTTTGTAAAGAGCCGGGAGAAGTGATGGAAGTAGATGTTGACTAAACAACCCCAGGGAAGACTGAAGACTACTGAACAATTTATGAGCTGTCATGAAATGTTGTGTTTTTTTATGCAGTATGAAAATAACAGTGATTACCGACGCCTGCCACGCAGCCGAGTCCTTAAGCGGCCGGGTGGGGTTTACAGTTGGCGCACTTTAAATTAGATACTTTTCAAAGCGCGGCGCTGCCGAACTCGGCGTCGCCTCGCTGTGTGTTTCTCTACCTGAGGCCGAGGTGGAGCCCCGCGGATTCACCTCTTTATTTGTTGTGACTTCCAGGCTGCAAATAAACCCACTCAGACAGGAGGTGCTTTAACTACCCCGCAGTGTATTAAAGCACCCCCTTAAGTGTATTTCTTTCTGTACTTGTATATTTTGAAGCAAACACTCCCTTATGCAGCTCCCGTCCAGATTAACGTTACCGCGTATTCAAAGCAAGCAGATGAGAGAGATTTTTTTTTTTCAAAGCGGCTCTAATCTCCATAACACCCTCGCCGCTACGCTTGAAGGAAAATATTTTTCTACTTCAGCGGCATCTTTGAGGAAAATGTGTGTGTTTGTCACTCATATTCCGAATGCTATACTCTTTAGCGTGGTGTGTGTTGTCGATACGACCGTCCAAGTTCCTGGATAGCGGCTGGTGGTATTCCCCCCTGCTTCAGACCGAAGGAAACTCGACTTCCTGCAGCGCACACGCAGACAGATATGTGTGGGCAGATAGGAAGCTGGCACGAAGCTGCCGGTTCCGTCATGCCAGACTGAAGGATGAATGTCAGCGTCGTCGGCGGTGCCAGTCGAGAGATGCCACCATAGATTCCACCCGGAGACATCTGGAATCCCAGGTGCCCCGTCCTGCCGATCCAGGTCTCAGCTGCAGGAAGCCAAGAGGCCCTCACGGATGCCAAAAAGCCCGGCAGCGCCGGCCAAGCTTCGCTGAAGCTTATCAGCACCACCACAACCCTTTATGGGCCTATTCACCTCAATCAAAGCTGTTATTTAGGTAACGAGCCAAGATGGCAGATATTGCCGCGCTCCAATTACCCACCGTGTCTCCTCCATCTTTCCCTGCCAGCTTCCCCACAAGCCCCGATTCTCCTCGGTGTGCCCAGCTGCTCCGGCGCTGGACCGCTTCCCCGGCGCCGGCGCGGAGGGGAGACCTTTCCGAACAGAGCAGCTCTGTCAGCGCGAGATTTCCTCACTGGGGGGGGGGTATTGATGACTGCACCGCTTTTCAGAGGTCTTATCAAAAGTGCAGAGGAGTCTCACGATGCGGAATGTCACGAGCCAGCCGTGATGTGAACTGGACTGCGTCGTTTCTCTTCTCTGTTAATAACACAGTCATTATAATAATTAGTTTGGAAACAGCTTTAATGATAATATATTCTAACCTCAGCTGTTGCCACCTGCTCAGTGGATGAGTAGTAACAAGATTACATTTGGAGAAATCCCAACAGCGTTTCTGTGGAAAGTTTCTAGGAAAGATTGTTGATTGGATCTGCATCTCACATTGTTCCACATTCTCCTATGTGCATGTCACAGTGATACACACTAACATGTATGTTTGTTTTCTTGGCATCTCAAACTCAAAATTTGTTATTTTCAGTTTATTTCTGTTACTCCAGGACTATGTTGGAATAAACAGTGTATGCAAGACTTTGTTTTGTGCAATCACGCTCGCTATAGATCTCACTTGGCTGGCTTTGGTCTTTGATCTACGGTGCCTGCACCAGTGTTTTTCATCTCCAGATGTCTCCATGAAAGCAATTAGAGTGAACCCATCCAAAAGAAGCAATCTATTTGGTTGCCTCTTTTTAGCTGACAGACACAACTCTGACCTGCAGATCATACACGGCAGATAAAAGCTTAATCGCATCTAATTTAGCTCAGACACGGGTCATTTCAGGTTCTTTCACCCATTTAAAGAAATAAAGGTTAATTCATCTAATTAAAAAACTAAACAACTAAAAGAATTAGCCGATCAATACTGATCAAGAGTGATTCCATGTTGTGAGTCATGATGAAAAAACTGCTGGTTAAGGGTGTGATTTCCCTGAAGGTTGGGGTGTTTCACCTTTTGACCCACGCACCAACTCTCTAGCCAATTATTTATGTAGTCAGTGGGAACAGAAAACTTTCCTAATTAAAAAGATAAATGATACCTTACCAACAAACTATATGACACACAAAATGACCACGCTTCAAAATGTAACTCCAGAAGAGTCAATAATTCAATCTGTGGAGTAAAATATGAATTTTCACTTGGTGGACATGATGAAGCCACGACTATCGGATAGGTTTTTTTTTATTATTATTCATTTAGTGTCACAGAGCAAAAATAATTCACTTCAACTTCATAGAAACTTTTATACCCTTTACAATTACCAAGCAACATAAACTTTGGTCTGCCCAAATTTAATGCTAATTTCTATCAAACCAGTTTTCTAGCACCAATAAAGCACATACTGTATCCTGATTCTACATAAACCCAATTTATATGCCACGTTTTGCAAAAGAAAGGTAAATGTTATGTAATGCATGCATGCACCCACACCATTTTCCATAAGCCAGTGTTTACAGAAGAGCACAAAATGCAAAGAGATTGGTTGCAGTGTGTGTGGTCAGCTGTGAGACTCAAAAGCTACATAATCGTCTTGCTGAATGTTTTCTTCAAGAGCAGCTGCTTGAATGAGGAGGATGGTCTGTAAGCATGTATCATTCGTTGATAAAATGAAGTCCCCGGCACAATAAGAGGCCTGGTATGCAGTGCGTGTTCTGCTTACAGGGAGGTTCAGTCCTGCTGCTTGGACACATACGTGTTGCTTTTGTCTGACAGGAGCAGCTCGGAGGGCAGCGTCCCCGCGGCCGAGCACAGCGGGAGGAGAGGTGTTGCTTTGAGGCTTTAGTTTTAGCCAGCGGGCCACTCGGCCTTTATGTAAATAGGCTCATGAATTAAAAAAGGGACCGTCGGTCTGCAGAGACACACCTCAGACCTTGACGGTGATTCAAACATGCAGGCAACATGGCCGAGGAATAGTTCATAGAAAACGACGTCAGCCATGAGGAGCGGCTGAAGAGCAGAGAGAGAGCAGGAACGCTTTAAACCTCGAAATCCGGGACTGTGGGAGGAGAATATGTTAATATTTGATGGCGCCTAAAGCTCATGGATTATTGAGTAAAGGCTTATTTGACCTGTCCAGGGTGTGCACTGCCCTGGCAGATAGCTGGGATTAGCACCAGCACCCTGCGACCCTGTAAAGGATGGATGGATGGATCATTAGTCACTGAGAGTCTTTTCCACAGGGTTGAGTGTTTTCTATTTAAAGACATTTCTGTGAATGTAGAAGAAAAAAAAAACCCCTTTGAAGGATTAAAGGAGCTGAAATGACAGTGATTATAAATCTGCAATGTTGAGCAAGAACACTGTGTGGAAAGTTTTTTGACATAAACTGTGTGAAAAACAACAAGATCAAAAGAGTTTCCTTGGAATGGATACAAATAATACGGGACAAACTGTAAAACACCATTTATCAGCTTTTGCCTTGTGTCTTTATTTGTAGTCGCTCACAGTGTTTTTCAGGTCAGCTTAAATTCTGAAGGTTGAGGTTAGCAGGTATTCTGAATTAACGACGGAGTTGCTCCACAATATGTGAAGGACTTTTCACTGAACTGGAATGAAAAGTAAATTGGACAAAATTTTTAATCAGTCATAGCATAATGTATTATGCAAATGATGCTTGTGTTGGTTTCACAAAAATGTAAGCAATTACAAGATCTAATGGCATTTTATTCAATAACAGTTAACTTTATATCATCTTACTAAAGTGTCGTTAATTTATTGTTAATTATTGATAATATATAGAAGTTTTAACACATGAAGTCTCAGTATAATCAATAATCTACCAACTTTAGTAGAGATGTGACTTTTACTACATAATAAAACTTGTTTTTCGGTCCAGATTCGGTGTAATTATCCTCTGGAGTTGCCCTTGCGTCTCAGTGGTACTTAGTACTCCACTCAGAGTGGTCACTCTGGTCGTCCAGGTCCGTCTCATCGGCTGTCGGTGTGTGTCCAGAGCCTGACAGCTCTGCTGTTCGCACCAGAATAGCAAAAAGGACGAGTTGGGGGGGGGGGGAGAAACCCAAGTCGCTATTATGTATTCAACAGAACTCCTTAACGTACTCTACAAAATCCAATCTATTGTAAATGCTATCAAAACAAATCAAAGGAAACCATTCAAAGCATGGCTCCGAGCAAAATTCATTTGTTGCATAGCTGAAATAACATTTGAGTCACATTTTGAAAAGGAAAAAAAAATACACTGATGGTAGTCATAAAAAGCTGAACTTTTAAATTAACTTGAACAAACTAAGAGATTGACTTTGTAGAGGCGGTTGAATCTCTTCCATCTGAATGACTTGTATTGGAGCTGATGGCTATGAAAGGAGAAATGTGTCCGTATTACTGAGACTCGCGCTTTATATTATTTCTGCGTCCAAAGAGTCAAGGTTTTTTTTCCATCATCATAATCTGAGGATATAAAACTTAATTTTCCTTCAGCTGAGTGGTGTAATAATAATAATAATAATAATAATAATAATAATAATAATAATAATAATAATAATGAGGACAACTAAATGAATAATTTATTTTAAAGAGCTTGACATATATTAATTTCAAAAGAAAGCAAAAACTATCAAGAACAATAAAAACTCCATAAAAACAATCCTATGAAAAACATAGATAATTTACAGAAAAAGAGAATTTCACTAATTTTTTGAATAATTTACAGTGAACCACTTGATGAATTGTGGACTTCTGTGAGGCATTTTTCAGACGAGGTTGAAAAAAGAAATATCTGTATGATTATTTAAATATGTTCTGTCTGCTTTCAGTCATGGTGTGCTGGAAAGGATGACATAAATATATCCAGCGGGGGGGTTTTGGGAAAGGAAATAAAACATTATATTTTTAAACAGTATGATTACCAGCTCTTACGTTGTGATGGCTCCCACCTCCTCCTCCTCCTAAACCTCACTGCCTCCAACACTAATGCTCCAAATGATGCTGTACTCGGAATATAACAGGTGTTTAGAAGAGAATCGAAAAAGATCACAACTAGAAGTAGATGCTCGGCAAGCTGGTTTCTCTTTGTATATATTTAGTCTCTTAATGATGTAGGAAAAGAAGATTGGAAGTGAAGTTTATTTCAAGGTTTCTTTGTGTGGACGCTGGGTTATATGCTCAGTTACTTGGAAACATATTTGGCCTTGACACTCAGGGAGAACATGAAAACCCTGGAGTGGAGCACTGAAGCTCAGCCTGAATAGGTTGGTAACCACAACAGTACCGAATCAATATTTAATATTGTAATCCCAGCATGCCTTGAGTAGCATGCGATGAGCAAAGGACTCGTTAGTGCAATTTAAATGTGTGTTAGAGACATTGGTAATTATTGTTTTACTCCTTGTGCAATGCTCTGCAACTTACACGTTTTTTTTTTTTATCATTATTATCCCACACACTCCAACAACATGAATGTGTTTGCTAATGTTTAGTGACTTGCTCCCACTGTGAGTTTCACTGGCTGGCTGTTTATTTTATGAAATAAAAAAACCTCATAGTACCTGTGAATGTGGCGTTGAATCAGGTAATGAAACAAACTCAACCGACTCAATTGAGTCATTGCTGCGTCGGCCCACCAGATCACCACGATATCTTTGTGTCCTTATGGGAGGCAGATGGAAATAAGCGCTCACCAGCCACTTTATTAGAAACACATGTTCAACTATTCAGTAACTGGAGCAGCTTATCGGCCAATCTCATACCGAAACATCACACTGCAACGTAACGCATTTAGACATGGGCATGACAGCATGTTGAAGTTCAAACTGAGCGTAAGAATGGGGAAGAAATGGGATTTAAATGCCTTTGACTGCGGTTATTGATGCCAGATGGGCCGGTCTGAGTATTTCACAAACTGCTGATCTGCTGTGATTTTCACACACGGCCATCTCCAGGGTTTACAGAAAATGGTCTGAAACAGGGGGGGAAAAAATATCCAGTGAGCAGCAGTTCTCTGTCCTTGCTGATGCCAGAGGTCAGAGGAGGATGAATAGAAATGTGACAGTAACTCCAAAAACCAAATGAGGTTTGCAGAAGACCGTCTGACTGCACAACATGGCGAAGCTGGATGGATTACGGTAAGAGGAGAAAGCTCTGGCTGCGAAGAACAGGAAGCTGAAGGTACAACTTTACCAAAACGTTTCCTCTGACGAGTCTCCATCTCTGCTTCTGCACTCAGATGGTTCGAACATTAAAGAACTGATCCACCCGGACCGGTATTAACAGTTTAAGCTGCTGGTGGTGGCGTTTAGGATCAGATCATCTGAAAGATTTTTTTTTTTCTTTTCAACATATTGAGTTGACAGCAAATGTCAGCTGCTGGCACGTCAGTATAGACTACAGTGTCTTAAGAAGATTTTCAGAACCTTGTTGAATCAGTGACATGAAGAATAAAAACCGCTCAGACGGTGAAAGAGGTCTAAACAAGCTGTATCGAGTGTTTAAGTCCATGCATGTTACTCTCACATAAAAGCTACACAAGTTGCTTGTAGCTTTCAGACTTCACCACCTCGACCGGCTTGTTGTTTACCGAATCATGAACGTCGTATTGATCCTCTCTTAGAGCTGTAAGAAAGCAATATCTGCTTCTAAACAACGCCTAACACAACATCACAGTCTTTTTTCGTGTCTTTCCGAGGTGGCTGCAGGTGGATCCAACAGCTTCATGCTACATTACCAGCACAGCCTGTAAATCCAAGACCTGTGTCAAGGTCTGGGAATATGTACATTGGCTCCTCGTGCACTTGTCTAAACATAGATTACAGTATACTTAGCGGCGCTTCACTGTAACTATATCCAGCTTTTTTCGCCGGTGCTGAAAAAAGCTAATTATATACTCCACATACTCTGTTTATGTGGGCTTGTAAATGTGGTGTCATTTCACATTTCCAGGAGTCACTTAAACCGAACCAAATCTTCCCTCTGTATCATAGATTTTACAACAATTTCTCCGGAGCTTAAAATATACCGAGGTTTCTTGGTAGCTCCATCTATTTTAGAAAAGACTGGCTGCATCGGTATGTCAGATGGATTTCAGCGGGCCAGAAGGTCATAAACTCTGGATAATTTGTTATTTTAACAGAGTGGGATGATCTAATCTGAAAATTAATCAATACAATATGATTTATCAGGGGGCAGCACGGTTGAGCTATTGATATTTTTTAAAGCCCGGGCCATAGATTTCGAGTGGAACAAACCTCGGTCAGACAAAGCATCGATAAGTCAAAGAGTAGATTAGCGCATTCAATTAAACATCCACTCTGCTGCTCCGAGCTCACTGCTGATCGGCAGTGCGATGGATGCATTTAAGTTATACTGTGCTATAGGGAAGCCGTTTTCTAGTCATCAAATAAAATAACATTTTTAAGAATTCATGTGGAAAAGACAGAATGTACTCATCCTAAAAAAAAGTTTAGCTTCGAAAGTTTGTCCGGCATCCGGAGTGAAATGTGGAAAATAAAATGAGTCTCACCTTTAAAAAGCATCGTATTGAATTTATCGTGTCATTTTCTTTGCGTTAAACTCACTCTGAAAAGAAGTGCAACGAAGATTAATGGAGAGAATATTTATAGGTCGAAGAAACATGCATGTATTTAGTACGTTTCCATCCCTGCGGACGTGACTGGCGAATACATTTTCATGAAATCATCTCTGGTGCAAAAACAGGATGGCTGCTCCAGAGGAGATTTGATTTCCACCCTGCAGGTGTAAATGATGACACAGTAACACGCTCCACTGTACAGGTGACTTGTGCTCAGCCCGGAGATTAGATTTCACCTGACGGTTTTTTTTTCCCACAATCCCTTAACGTTGACCTACTTCTGTTGAGATAACCCCCTTTAGTTAAAAAAAAAACAACACTTTTTTCGGTTCAAGTTTGAGCCTGCGGTTCTCATCAGAAACGTTTCAAAGTCAAACAAGTCAAAAGTTGCAGTAATTAACTAATGTTCCAACGCACAACTTTTAAAAAAAAAATTCAAATTTTGTCAAAGGAGCTGCTGTAATTTTCCATTCCTTCACAGCGTCGGCTGTCCTGCTGCTTTGCTTTCTGCCGTCGCCGATGGAGAGAACGGAACCAGGAAGACTGGCAACCACCAGCGAGCCCGGGATTTTAACAAAAGCCATGACGAGTGTGGCGGCGTTAGTCGGGCGGAGACGTCTGGCCGCGGCGGCTTCTGGAGGCGCGGTATTCAGGTTTTCTGACTCCCAGACACACCGCTCCAGACGCGATGGCAACGGGACAAAGACAGAGGTGAGCTGGAGGTGTTCGCAAATTCATTGATTGAGCTGCTTTTTTTCATGGAATACCTTCAACGTCAGTACAACTCTTTCAAGCCGTCACACTACGCAGGCTCTAAAGCAGTAAACTTTTAGATACAAGTATCTTTTTTGGAGTATTTTATTTCTCTTGCTCGTTTAGCTCACCAGATGCTGCATTTTACTGAATTAGGATCATTCAGTGTCAGTTCATCTGTCCATCACAGAGACGTCTTACTTTTTAATGACTAATTATGTTCTGTACGCTTCGTTCTCTGAGGGACAGGCTTCAGTCTTTTCTGCTCATTATATTGTGGAGAATCTACAACATCTGGCACCTGTATGGATTTAAACAGGGAGTTTCGAAGTGGGGCGCCTGACAGGACACGGCAACGGGAAAAAGTCAGGGGGTAAGATGATGACCTTTCTCAAGCATGATTTCATTGATTTACTTGTTTAAAGGAAATCATGGTTGAAGAAATAAACCAGTCAATTAGTTTATTAACAAACACATTTTTGATGGCAACCTGTTCTATATAGATGGATGGATGGGGATTTTAAAGCCAAATTTATTGTCTGTGTAATGAAAAATTAAATATTTTTAACTGTAAAACACTTTTAAGCGGTTTATGATTCAGTTTCAAACCAGACTCAGTTTGAAGCGTCGCTTTTTGCCCCTGGATCCCGACACACAGTGATGTCTGATAGTCTGAAAAGCTTCATCCCGCTCTCTTTGAAAGTGCCTGACTTAAACCAACTGCTAGGAGAGTTTTCAGAGATTATTTGACCCGGGTTAGACAGCCGTGGCTACAGGAGCATGAAGCAGCGTGGCTGATATCTCATTAGGGACGGAGGAGAGGTCAGGGTGGAAAACACTGCGCTCATCACCTGCAGGATGACAAATGAAGCCACGAGAGGAGAGGAGAGGAGAGGAGAGGAGAGGCAGCAAAACAGTCCACAAATCAACAAACATCAGAGATGGATACAACCAAAAGGAGCTGAAGACACGGGGAGTTTCTCTTATTATTGCCTCTCGCCGAAAACATCTTTCATTTTTACACTTGAAGTTTTTTGTGTTGCTGCCAAAGAATTTACAATAGAGAACCCAAGCATCCCTCCAAGGTATGGTTTGTCTGTTTGATTAATGAAAGCACTCAACATCTGCAGTGAAACACACAAGGGATTCATGCTCATACAAAAATTGATTACCTTTAACTAGAAAACAATGGAGAATGAGAAAGTGTAATGACTGGGCACCTGTTTTACTCCACGATCATTACAGGGTCCGGGAAAAGCAATCACCATGTTTTGTAAAACTCCGCTATTAATGGCTGCTGTTTGTGCGAGTAAAACATCACCGAAGGAAAAGAAAAGCACTTATTTGCTTTCTCAGAAGACTGATTGCCAACATCGTAGCCACAACGAAATGAAACATTAATACCACGGCGATGGAGAGACTTGGGGCGAATCCCAATTCTCTGCTTAATCCTCAATCTTACTCCTCATTCCTCAAAATGCGCGCTCCCGTGAAGTTAAGTGCTGTCCCATTCCTTAACAAGTTGAGGAAAGGAGCGAGACTAAGGAGCGTTATCTCCCTTAATTTTGAGATTCTACGAGACCTACCTTGGAGTTAAGGAGAATCCAGAATGCTTGTTAAATAGTTCGTTTTGCTGTTATTTTATTAATAAAAAATCTTGTATATTACTTTTGGAGTAATTGTATTAAGTTTCTATCACAGATAATATTTACAAAGGCTGTTAGAAAGAAATCAAGAAAATTCATTTGAATGCATTTATTAACAAGGTCACACATTCAAAATGTTAAACATTTCTAATGCAGGGCGCATTACTTACAGTTATAAAGGACGTTGTTATGGATCATTGACCTAATTATTACAAAATTATTGTGGAGAGAGAAAAAAAAAACAACGCTCCACGCGTGTGCGCTCTCTCTCTCCTTCGGACGGTCCAAAGAAGCGTCGCGCTAGCCCCTAGCACCCTCCCGACGGTCCGAAACCCCCCCAAAGCTTTTTTCCTGCAGGAAACACTGCACTTCCAGCTTTCTTCTACCCTCTTGCGCAGTGCTGCCCCCTGTGGTCCAAGGACGTAACTGTCTTTAAGGGTTGTCCCATTTCCAAGTGACTTTACATTCCTTAACACTTGTTTTGAGGAGGCACTTAATTTGAGATTGAGGATCAAGGTTGAGGAGTGAGGATTAAGCAGAGAATTGGGATTGGGCCTTGTTCTTGCTTTCTTTTTCTTTTTTTTCCTTTCAGACTCCCAAACATTTGCAGTCCCATTGAAAACAAAGCCTTCTGGCCTTCAGTTAGTCAACCGGGGAAGCTCTTCAGTGGATTAATCCATGTTAATTTGTAGACTTTTTAAAGAACATCCAGTAACCCATCCTTCTCTATATCTTTGAGCCAGGCTTTACTCATCTGGATTAAACCAACTCTTCTCTTCACCACCTCATTAGATTCATCCGCTCTGCTAATGGGCCTTGTGATGAGCTATTGATCTACAGCAAGGTGTCCCAGGAAGAGAGAGGACACACCAACACAACGCCGAAAACAGGAAAATAATCTGCAAAGTGATAGAGCATGCCTTTCAATAAGCCTATTTATTGCAAGTTATTTTTTTGCATTCAATACTCATAATGCAATATTTGCTAAGCCCCTTTGTTACCGTGGCTACGCCTGTCAGGCTTTTCTCTCCTTGCAGAGTATGCACATTTATGCAACGAAAAACTCCAATTCCTGAAATAAAGGCTCTTTGAATTCAGAGAAGTAAACAAAGGCAGATTTTTCTTTTCTTTCTGGATTCTGTCAGTAGTTTTTGCCAGCTGGGCTCGAGGTGCTGCAAACTTTCACAAATGAAACGGTACACAAAGGAGAGGCTCTCGTTGTGGAGATACTCCAAGCATCCATGGCAGAATTGACTTTGTTGTAGTGCAAAACATAACATAAGGGTGTTGAAACTGCGAATATAAACCAGATAGAGTTACATTTGCAGGTTTGAAGTGGACCTAAAATGCCTCCAGATGTTGTTTGTGTCCCCTTGGCCGAACTAATTACTCAACACCAAAGTGACCACGAGAAAGAAAAGGTCACAATGAGAAGAGCTTACCTTTCTAAATGAATGTTAATCGATCATTAATCCCCTTAGCATGAGCGCCAGTTTCTCAACATGCCCTTTCCTTTCCGCTTACAAATAATGATTAATTTAACCTCTGACAATGCTGAAGACAAAAAATAATTATACCAGATACCACCAAGAACCTGAAAGCGTCTTTTTTAGCTGCGTGATGAAGGACAGTCTCTGCTCTTGATACAATGATCAAATTCATTTTGAGTGACAGAACTCAGTTCCCGAAGCGACTGGTTTACTTTTTCTGGTCAATTCAGTATAACGTTTGTTTCCGAAGCAAGAGCGACTTATAGTTCTCTGATCACTCGGTTGAGCAACATGAAGACTGAGGCTGAACTGTAAGTAACTGTAACTGCAAAACAACAGTGAAGTCCCGGGCAGCGTGGTGAGACTCCTCGTTTCCGACCAGAGTCTGCTGTCAAGTCTGGTTCGTATCAAGCTCACGCTGACATTTTTTTAACACCGGACTGAAAGATTTAAACATAACACATGCTTGACTGTTGTTGTGACGTGCATTCTGGGACATAACTTCAATCTTATTCTGAACGGCAATATTGCGATGGATTTTCAGCGAGGAACTGACAGCCTATGAATTGTGCAAATTAGGCAGAATAAACATTCAATCATCCAATTTCTGTAACTGCTGAAACTGACAGTAAGACACACTCGCAAAAAAGCTGCACTGTGAATCAGAATCTTAATCGAACCACACAGGAACACATTTAGGAATATGAAGAACTGCTTTTTAAGTGGATTCAGTCTCTTTGGTTGGTGTGTGTCAGGCTGCAATGGTGCTTCCAAACACCAGGTACCCTGAAATAAAACCAGTGTTTATTGCCAACTTTGCAAGCATTATGAAGTAGGTTTTACTCTCTTTCTCTGAAATAAACTGTTTCAATCACATTTAAGGTTCGGTAATTGTGTAAGCTCATGATTCCATGAACGGATCCTTATAGCAAATCTTTTTAATGACGAGAATCCTGTAATTCACTTTGTACAGAAGAACTGCTTTGCACATCACTATTAGTGATGAGGTTTTTCATTCCTATCAGATAAATTGAGGCGCAGAGTGACTGATGATGGTAATTAAGATGAAGCTGTCCTTTCTCAACCTCTGCTCTTCAACCTTCTCTGAACCTTTGAAGGACTTTCTTTTCCACTTCCGAAAGAGGAAGATTAATAACTTCCATCAAAAAGCTGCGATCGTTCCAAAAGGGCTTCACGTTTGCAGGAACTGTCATCCTCGCAAAGAAAAACCAGCATTTCTTTATCATTCAGCCCTGCAGTCATGTTTACAGTCGGTGTACCTTTCTTCCACAAACAGCATTCTGTCTGATCTGCAGCCTGTAATTATCCTGAATCCTTATCGATTTACATTACATCCAGACTCGCCGCAGTGAGTTTATTGATACAAATATCCAGACTTTACTTTTATTCCAGTGGCTCAAACGTGACTCTATTATATTTCCTGCAGTTCCCCGTTTATTCGATGTGTGCCTCCGCTCGCTGCTGGGTAAGATTTGCAAGGCAGTAGAATTTGATCCCTCCCAGAACAAATTGAGATGTACTGTACTTGCAGCGCTCAGCAGTCGGGCTCTCCAGCAGCTTGGAGGAGCCATGTTGTGCTGACTAAACTTGAGAGCTCACCTCACCGCACACACCTACACAATGGACCTTTATTCCCGAGCGCTGCAGAGGAAACTAAAGAAGAGTGGGCTTCTGTGAGCGCGCTCAGTCCCTGTGCCCATGTGTTTTACGGCATGAGACCATATAAAAATGTACCGGTTAGAATGGCGGCTGTGTAAACACAGCTTTATATGTGCACTGGCACCGTATGCAAAACTGAGGAAGTCTGAAAGAGAGAAGTCGACGAGTGAGGAGGGAAAAAAAAAGAAAACAGGTTCAAAAATTGCAGTTTTTCTCCTAGACAGCGAAAGCAAAGGACAGGATGATTCTGGGTTTTAGACACATAAACACCTCTGAGAGCCAGCCAGGGGCTGCAGAGTTCATAGGATTGATGTTGTAAAGCTCCGGCGCTAACTCACTCTGTCTCATGCACAGACATGCACGTACACTCAGAAGGTATCTCTCTCAGCCTCTCCTCCTCCGTCCGTTTCTTTCTCCCCACTCACCTTTTCCGGTGATTAGACTGACTGGCTTCGTTTTGGGGCCCAGCAGCTCAGCACTAGATGGGGAATTGCCTTCAACTGAGAAGATGTTTGTCTCAACTTGCTTCCACACGGTATTCAACGTGCACTGGCGCACACCACTGGATCATCGTTTGCATTGTCCCCAGCAGGTCTCTCCTCTCAGGTTGACTCAGTTTGCCTTTATTCTTATAACTTACTTTTAAAAGTCAGAACCACAGTTTGTAAATCGGCCTGAGCTGACAAAACGACGATAATTGTTGCCGTCGATGGCAAATTCAAAAATCAAACCTACACCGTCCAACGATAGTCTGACATTGGATTGTCCTAGAAGTTCTTTGTGTGTGACCATTATAGACGCTATATTGAGGAATGGACGCACCTGCAGAGCGGACACCAAACCCATATATCAGTGGATTTATGCTTACAGTAGCCTTGCCAGCAGGCGCGAGGCGTCTTATCCTTTTTGTAGGCAGGTTTTTTTTTTTTCTTTTTTTCTTGGGAGTCATATCAATTTGTCCTCATTTTGCGTCGTCCTGTGGTAGTTGTGTGAAAGCCGAGATGCAGACACGGGACAAAAAAGATATGTGTGTTTCTTTGCATGTCTGTTTATTTTTGTCAGGCAGAGAGTGACGGGGAGAGAGAGAGAAGAGGAACTGAGGGCGGGAGAAATTGAGGAGAAGATGGCAGGTGGAGGAGGGCAGTCTGGATTTGCAGGAAGAGTGTCTGGCCTGTAACGAAATGCCAACCAAATGAGGACGGATCAGGGGGCCGAGCGAGAGCCGCTCTGAAGCCCCATTACTGAGCGGGGAAGACGGATGGGCCCGCTCCTCCGGAGAGAGAAAAGAAACACACGCATGAATACACAGCCGCACATGTGCATGAGCCTCAAGGACACCGTTTTATACACAAACACATGCGTACACAGAGACGGGATGAAAAATATGGAGTCGGCGTGTAAATTGCCAGCATGTTTGGAGGAGGTACATACGTTCATGCTCTGTGTTCAGAATGACAACCTTTATTGAGGATGTAAATCCAAAAGTTATCTGGCATCGCAAAAGAAAGCTCTGACACTGAGTCACCGCCTGAGACGTACTTAACACAACAAATGTCTCCGTACTCACAGAAGACGCCTATGCTAATCTGCAGATGGCAAATCATCAGCCTTGCAGGCAGCAAGCAGTACTGTACGTAATCATGATGAATGATGAGAGACAGCGTGATGAATTCCTGTCTTAAGACAAAAATTTCACACATTCATTTGGCATCGCGGCACACTCCGCAGCTCAGACTGTTTACTTATCCCGGCTTTCATCAGACCCCGTGTTGTCTTTGAAACAATTCACATCAAACGCACGACAAATGATTTCCTCCCCCTGTTCTCTAACGACTGCAAAGTGCAACTTTATGGGCCGTGACTAAAACTCTTCTTATTATTAATGTTTCTGGTCAACGGCTTCCATCAAAAGGAGAACAGGGGCGCTGAGGAGAAGCAGCTGAAGGAGTGAGATTTATGGAGCGGCCCTGGCGGCGGTGGGCCCATATCGAAAAGGCATGACAGCAATCAAGCCGTTTACAATGGTTGAACATCCAGCAGTTCAGTCGGTGCTACACTGTAGTAATATCACCTCTGCAGAGCTGAACTGAAGTCAAGGAAGGTTCAACTTATTCACTGACTACTCAAGAACACTCATGTTAACTTCCTAGGAACTACTCGGTTTCATTATACATTGCATGATTCAAATCAATGAGCTCTTATTATTTTCCAATTAAATCCACAGATTTTTGTTTCTACATGCGACTGTGTAGTATATAATTATGATGTGATTAGGCAAATTGCTGCAATAGTGCATGTACAGTAATTTATGCATGTTTCATCATGAAAATTAAACCCTTTAGGTGTTAAGTGGTTCCAGCAGAGAAAACATGAAGCCCTATTTGCTGTGACTTGTATATCATCGTGCCGTTTCATTCTTGGGCCAGGAGCAGAAGTGTGCCGACTCTCACCAGCGCTCTCGTGTTTATGGTCAGAGGATTCTGTTGCACTTTGGGAAACTTTTCATCTATGCCAGGGGTCTCCAGCCCGTGGCTCTAGAGCAGCATGCGGCTTTTCAGCCCCTCTGTTGTGGCTCCCTGCGGCTTTCATTATGTGTGAATAAACACTTTCATGTTATTTTAATTCTGTCGCACAGCAAACAATCTTTGTGAGGGACTCTTATCTCACAGCACGAGGTGACAAATTGAAAGCTGAATTAGATTCAATAGTCTGTCAACTAAAATATGCTGAAAATAACATAGCGCCTTCGCGTTTCCTTCACTGCAGCTGACAGCAAATGTTGCTTCCCATTGTACTGGAACACAAACACTGGATAAATCCCCCTAAAAATAGAAGTGAGAGTCACTGGCTTCATTTGCAATAACATACATTTACCTGTATGTTTATAGGTGATAAGAAATTGGCAGCTAAAAAGTTGCAGTAGGGTTAAAATAGAATAAGATGGAAAAAGATTTTTTTTTTTTTCATCTAGCAACTTTCAACTGGCACAAGAACACAGATGAACTGACAACACGCCGCTGATCCAATATACAGAGCTGTCACCAGGTGAAGACAATCACACACTCAGACACAGGTGAAACACATCAGGACAGGCAGCAGCAATCACACACGACAATGAAAAGCCAGCATGAGACTGATGGGACAGAAAACGTGCACCATTACAGATTACATGATAGAAGATTAAATAGTGCTATTAAGTGTTGGCAGCTTTTTTTTTTCACAAGTTAAGTCAATTTTGCACATTAATATAATTTTTTTATTATTGTTAATTTAGAAAACACAAATGAAGGGCCAGAGGATGCAAAAAAGTACAGTGCATTAAAATAGGTCCCAATCAGAGTCAGCACTTTCACTATGTTTTTTTTTTTAGAATATATGCCAGCAGCACTTGGGCAAAATATATTGAGGAAAAAGGAAAGTTTTTGTGGTGTTGAGCAAAATGAATGTCACAAGTTAAAAAAAACTGGCGCAATGTCAGAAAACTCATAAAAACAACAATTTCTTCAAGCTACAAGCATCGGTGCCAAATCCAACCAGGAGAGGGACCGAGGCGACTTGATCAGTCGGCCTGAATAAGTTCAGATGGATTCGGCTGATAATCGGGAATTCACGGGGTTGGATGGTCAACATCACGCTTCTCTAGTCGGCAATCGAACAGGTGCATTTGGGGAGCTGTTGGACAGGTGCAGCTGATGTGGAGCAGGGAAGACGCGCCAGGCTACCGGCCAATTATGGTACATCAAGTCTGTATAAATCTGACTGGGTCATTAATTTGTACCATCAGGATTATGAGCTGCCAGAGAGTCCTGATCCCTCTCCACAAGGCGAACACACTAATGTGTGAGCATTTATGCCTCCTGTTTTTGCAGTGATGACAGCTCAGAAAGCATTTTTTGAGGTTGTTATTTTGTTTGTTTTTGTTCATGATTCTGAATGATTCTGCCTTTGTTAATGCTTGAATTTTTTTTATTTTTTTTTGAGTGCTGACATGTGAGGACAAATATGTTTCTGAGATACTGAAGAGATGAAAAGTGATGTTACTAATTACTATTATGACTTTCTATGAACAAAGAGGGTTAGCAGATCAACAACCATCCTAGAGAAGGCCTCACATTTGATTTGTATTGTTTGAGAGTGCACTGAAAATGAGATTTTTGCACAAAAAAAGCTACAAAATCAAATATTCCTTTTGGAGAGCCAAACAGATTATTTTACTATGTACGACAGTGGAACCTACTGTACTTATTTGCTCAAAGAGCTTATTAATTTTCTATAAAATACAAATACTGAGTCAAAACATGTACATTTCATCAATTCTACATTCAAATGCACTATTTACACATTATCTGAAAAATGATTGCAAATATCTATTGAATTAAAAGTGATTAATTTACCTTTTTCCTTGTATCACCTTTAAAAAAACTAATTTGCCCATTCAGATTTGTATGTTTCATTATATGCCTATGAAATCTATGAAATCTTTATAATATAATATAATATAATATAATATAATATAATATAATACAATATAATATAATATAATATAATATAATATAATAGTCAATAAATTTTTTCACATGTTACAGTTCAATTATACAGAATGTTTTTCAGAACTTTTAAAACAATCTCATGGCAGAAAAACACGCTTCGATTAACTAATTTGTATGTGATTTCTCTCAAGCATGTATTTTCAATACATCATCCTAGTAAATTAGGCCTCATGTGAAGTGCTGAAGATCTTCTAGTCTGTCCTGTGCCCAACAAGAAAAATGATCAATGAATTCTGGCTGGAGTTGCCAAAACGCTGATGAAAACCCAAACGTGTTGAACTGAAGAGTGACTCTGGACTGCTGCCTCAGGCACAAATGAAGTGTTATTTAAATTTTGTGAACTTTACCTTTAAACAGCTTTAAGTTGCACCCATCAACCTCAAAAATGACATTATGAGCAGCTAATCTGTGTCACTTATAACTTTTATACGAGCGAATCGGGCATGAACATGAAGCCTCCTTGCTGGTCGTAACAGCAGCCGAGGCTTCTGAATGGTCAATTAATTCGATTATTTAATTAATTCTCTCTTTGATCTGTGTTGGCGTGACGCTGTCTACAACTTTCAAAACAAATCAGCTTTGTTTTCCAGCAAAAAAAAAAAAAAAAACGATCTCAGTTGAGGGAAGATGTTCTCCGTGAAACGCAGGAATAAACAAACAGACTTTGAAAATCGGGCGTCTTTTCAGCAAGTCAGCAGCATCCTTTATTAGTCGGAGCAATTAGTATGAAGGACTACACACGCAAGTTGTTTTGTTTTTCCACCTTTGATGAGAAGCGTATTAGGTTAGGTAGATGAACTAAAGATAGCAATAAACTGTGTGTGTGTGTGCGTGTGTATGTGTGTGTGTAGCTTTCTAACCCTTGTTATTTCCACTCTGCTCCCAGGAGGCTCGGTTCCTATTTCAATTAATCCCTAATCAAACTGGGAGCGGCAAACATGATCTGATTTGGCTCCTTCACATCGGGACGCTCTAATCAGTTTTCCCGTTCAAATAGGATTTGGAGGGAGGCCAGAGGACGCGCGCCCCCTCTTTTGTTTGGATTGTCATTTGTGATATTATCGCACACAGTAACGTGTCCGACTCGGCGTGCCTTGCAGAGGGTGGCGTCGCCATGCGCAAGTTAGGCAGCCATAAACTCCGAATGCAAGGTTCTGCTGGTTTTGTTTTGTCCTCGGGCCTAGTTGGTGACTCTTGAGTTTGCACAGCGCCAGATAGCAGAGGACTGGTACCGACTGCATAATGTCGGAGGAGAGAGGAACCTGTAAACAAAATCTGATATATTATTCACACCTCGGCAAAAAAAAAAAAAAAAAAAAACTTCTCCGCCGGATGCCGTGATGTCTGGTGACACCTCACATCTGCCGGCTAATGAGTCCGACTGCAACAGGGGCCATCTCATCAAGGGCATCAGTGTGTTGCCCCACTGCGAGATAAGAGAAGAAACTACACCGCCTTAAGGCGACGCTTCTGCTGCCAATAAAGAACAACAAGCAGCTGCAGAGCACCGGGAGAGCACTTAGATCAATCCATTAAGAGGCTGGGACACAGCACGAGTGAGGAAATAAACACAGTGTACAGAAGGAAAAAAAAAAAGGATGCATACAAGAAGGAATTAAAAGTAAAGTAAAAGAGACACGCAGTGGGGGAGGGGGGACGAGGAGGCCGTGAAGAATACCGCTATATTGACTGAAACTGAGAGTAGGCCAAAACAAAATCTGACTAAAAAATGCACAGCATGACCCAATCCTTATTTTATCCCCCAAGATGCAAAGTTTTAAAAGCAGCCGTATTTTTGAGCTAATATTTCCTCAGTATGCAAGGACACAGAGTGAAGACTGAGGAGGCATTTCTAGTGCGGCCGGGCTTATTCCTGCAAATATGAAGTAATGCAACCTTGGTGAGCAGCGCACTGAAATGACAAGAGAGTGTCTGCTGGAGTCTGTGCACACTGCCTCATAAATTATGTTGACCCGGGGTTAATTTGGTAGTTCAGTGCCCCCTAGAGGTTACTTCTGCATTTCAGCAGTTTAATAACTCCAACTTTGCAGCAACTATTCTACAGTATCAATTACTTTGCTAATTTATTTGGAAATACATTTTGACATTCCTGGCAAAGCAAAGTCAGATATCTGCTGTGTGGTAATTTAAACGGGAAGAAATGACAATGCCCCTGACTAATCCAGCAATAATCAGCATTGTGCTTTGACAAAAACACACTTCCCAGGTTATTTAATGCTTAAATAGGCAATATAGGCAGACCTGGCATTATTTCCAGGAAAATGACATATTTCCTGCAGTAATTGAAAGTATAGAGGATAAAGAAATACGATCGTGAAACCATTCGTAAAACATCAACTGAATTTTACATCCAATTTATAGATTTATTTGACTAGAAATTGTGAAATACAATGTCATTTTTACACTTTCCAATTAATTTTCTTATGCACTGATAACAGTTAGTTGACTTTTTCAGACTAAAGAGTCTCAAACATAAAAAGTTGGTCCTGAAATATTTTTTTAACAACAACTGAAAGCTTACTTTTTCTTTAAATGAAAGGTTGTGAAATGTGGTTAAATGAAATGTGGAGCTGGTGGGATTGACGGTTTTTGGCATGTTGTGCTTGTCACAGTCCAATACTTCATATGTCAGAATCTAATGTTCTAGTAAAGAGAACGCTGCTGCTCACAGTCAGCCATGAGTTGATTTTCAATATTTTGAGACGTTTCCAACAATTCAACACAACAAAACGTCATGACACAGCCTTGAAAGTGAACCTGTTGTGTCGATTTCTGAGGTTTGAAAAAGATAATGAGTTTTTGTGGTTATATCACATTCTTCTGTTAATGAAAGTTTATATTGCAAGTGTGTGTGTGTTGCGGGCATGTCCTTGTTAGATGACTGAATGGTGGAGATTTGAAAGGACTCCTGATAAGTAACACTGAAGGTTTAGAAAGCAAGGAAATATTATTCACTGCAGTGTAGGAAAAAAAAAAAAAACAATACCTCTCCATGATTGTCTAAAACTGCTGCAATATAACCAGATTATTACACCACCAAATGACGAAGTAGATTCACAAATTCTGAACTTCAATGTGGATCATCTCCTTGCTGGAGTTTCTGAAACATGCACGGGACACACACACACACACACACACAAAGTGAACAAGCGCCGTTCAATCTTATGAGGGGCCGTGAGCATCAAAGCGTACTTTTACTTCTCAGAGAACGCTCCGGAAAACAAACGCCCACTTCACTCAACTCTCAAAACATGAAGCATGGAGGGAGTGCAAGTAACGTGAGCACCTCATTTATCAAACCCCAGTTGGCCCCCGGTGGGTGGGCATCACTGTCAAAAGGCCAATTAACAAGAAGCCCATTGTGAGCACCGCGGAGCAGCGCAGGGGAGACTAACCATTAGCAGAGATTCATCATTAGGAAATAATTGGACCAGAACAGGAAACACATCCTCATCTTCAAATACAGTCAGACGTGAGGGCTATTTTCAGCTGTGATGGGGTGAGGATGGTGTCTATCCTAAAACCATCTCCACTACACCCCCTCCCCAAAAAAAACTTATTGATGATTTGCTTCAGAGACATGAATGCATCAACTCGATTTTGTCACCGCCTTCAAAAACATCTCAATTACCAGAGCACAGTTCAGACATTGGTTCAAACAGCAGCTTGATCTCATCATGGAGACACATCTCAGGCGTGTTGAACCGTTTCTACTTTCCTTCAAGCAAAACTGTCGATAGCGGAGAAAGATTTCCAGGCTCAGACATGAATACAAGCAAGATGAGAAGCAGGACCTTTCCCTGCAGAGAGCGATCGATAACGGCCACGGCGAGCATCTGAGGAGAGCAGAGATGGTCTCTGGCGTTCGGGAGCAGACAGGGATTATGTTTCTGCGTGTTTTGGGAGACTTTTTATTTTATGCAACGATTTTTGTTTCCCTTTGCGAGCTTCTCCTGTTTAATATAGATTTTAAAAAAAAAATTGAGTGTGCATAGCTTAAACATACACTGCAATAAGTATTCAGTCAACATTTCAATAAAGCTGTCTGAAAAATAGTTTTTGGACTTGTTTTGATAACTTTTTCTGAACACTGTCGCACAGGGTGAGAAATTTAAAAACATAGTTTCTTTACAATTATTTTCTTATTGACAGGAGAAAATGGACATGATTTGGACTCATCTTAGTGATTAAAATATGTAACATGCTTCTACAAGCTGAACTGGCAACTTGTTCCAGGAGTCTCTAACTAGTCAGCAATTTGACTGACTGTGAATCTGATTGGATAAAGAAAAGATGGATGCTAATCTTCAAATGTGATGAACATCGACAAAGCAAACAGAAAAGAAAGGAAAAAAAAGCAAGACCTTGAGGGCTACTGCATGAAACCTTAATGTGAAATCGAGAAACAATGAGAAGAATTATTGATGAGGACAAGAGAACCAATTAGTGTGAAAAGGTAGCTGAATCAATCCGTCCATTTATCTTTTAACCCAGTCAATGAAACATGAAGTCCGAAGCGTGGCTTGCTGGTTACCGGAGCCAATTCCAGCTGACAATGTTGGCGGTTGGCCTGAAGCAGGTCACCAGTCCATCACAGCCTGTTTACAGTCACCGGCTGACCTAACAAGCACACTTCAGGGTTGTGAGAGGAAAGAACGGACTTATAAACACAATTACAAACACTTAAAAACAGTCAGGCCATTGAAGGGAGAAAGTATGTGAAAGGGAAAAACAAGTAGCGTGAGATAAAAAGACCACAGGCTTGAGCTAAAAATATATGAAAGAAGACGCAAAGCAGGAAGTCATGAAAGGAAATGGCAACATAAAACAAGCAAGGCATTAATCACAGTCATTAAAGCACAGAAGACAATAAATATATTTACTCATACACCAGTGACAGCTGCTATTTGGAGTTGAGTGTTTTGCTCAAGAACACAGGGATGGAGAGGAGGGGCTCGGACGCCCAACCTTTAGACTGGAAGGTGACGTGATAACCAGCTCAAACACAGAAAGAGACATTTTAACATAAAAGCAACACGTTTTTACATCATGCATAGAGTCTGATTAAAAATCAGCAGGAAAGCCTCTGTTGCACATTAAGAGATCCGAAGGGGATCTGCAGGTGTGGAGACATTTAAAACACAGTCCCCTTTAATTCCATTTGTTCTGTATTTACATAAACAAATCATCTCTGTGAGACATCGCCACGTGGTAACGCTTCAGTCCACTTTGGAATAGCGCGCGTTGTCTTTTGTGCAATCAGACTGCTGTGAATGAACATACCTTTGATCAATCTCTCAAGTGCATTCACTCGAACAATGCAGGGCAAACTCACACAGCAGGTTATTCACGGCTGATACGGCACAGTTACATCAGCTACTACCAGAGGTGGGAGATTGGAGCCTGATCAAGTCATCTCCATGCCATGTTTTTGCCCTCACCATGTACTACAGACAAGCTGAGGAGCAGGGTTGATTAGATTCACCTGGTGTGATACATGGTCAGAGCAAAAACATGGCATGGAGATGACTTGATCAGGCTCCAAACTCCCACCTCTGGCTACTACATACATGAGCATTGGCATTTTACCTTTTGGTGTACATTCACACATTTATAATACTCATACACCCCTTCATTAAATCTTCAAGCTTTTTTTGTCTTTCTTTTTTTTGACATTGGTTCAGCGACTGTAATGCATTTCCCCGTGACGCCCCATCCTGCAATTCCCTTTGAAAACTATTGGTTTTGCCCAAAATCCGTGCAGAGATTCATCGAGTTTGAAGTAGGAGGTCAGCAAGGGTTCACACTGCCTCATGATGTAATTCCCCTGTAGTTATAATTCCCTCTACAGACTACAGAGCATTACCGTTTTACCGCATGCTCCCAGGGGGAAGCTCACATATTCTGGGCCTGTTTGTAAGGATTTATTTGGTTCCTTCTCCTCGCAAAGTTCTTTCATTTCCCCACCAAAGCGTTCAGGTCAGATCAGATTAGTTGAACAGATCAATGATGATAAATAAGTCACTTTTCTTTACAACATTGCACCAGACAGGGGGAATAATTGAGAGTGAATCAGATATAATATCAATAAAATGCTAAAATGCTAATAATATTCATGGTATCAAAGCACGGCTTTGTTGAGATCTTTTGTCATGGGAAATAAAAGTGGCCTAGTGTGTTTTCAGAATTTCCTTTGGCATTTTGAACACAGAAAACATAAGACCAGAGGACCTACCATGTCCTGGTTTAATGCTCTGGAAAGAGGATTTCCCCTTTGGAAAGTGTTCAGTCTTAGATGTGTTTTGTCACTGCAGCAGGGACTCAAACCCGTCTGATCTGGACACCAGTGCACAGAACGGAGTGATCCGGTTTTAAAGAGCGATTGAACGGCTTTTCAATAGCCATTACAGGCTGGGCTCTGACTCCCTCGCCATGAAGCTGCTCAACATATTTATTCAAAAAACTCTTAATAATTCATTCAAGTGAAATCTTGTAAATGTCAACCACCTGGCTCCAACAGCCCTGAACAGGAGGACGGAAAGCAGTGTTGCTTCCACCTCTCTGCCCTCTCATCTCTCACCTTGATCCAACTTTCCGCCTTTCCTTTAGGTTCTCTCTTAAAAATGAGCTTTTCAGTCATGTGTGTGTGTGCGTGTGCTTGTGGGTGTGCATGTGTGAGTGCTGTGATGGGACATTGATGGCGCTCCGGGTCGAGGTTGCATGTTTTGTCCCCCGGAGGTCCGCTGATGAAGAGGCTTTGTAGTGTTTAATGACTCTGTGGGCAAACAGTTCGACGTCGACTTTCCATCCAGTGACCTCGGACGCACTCCCGCATCCACACACCGCGCATCGTCTGGCGCTCGGCTTTAAATCCCTCACGAACACAAACCGGGGCCAGCTTTACAATGCACACGCCGTCTTCTCTGTCTCTGATTTTATCTTCACTTCTATTCATCCATCTTCTTTTTTTTCCCTTTTTGTTCCTACATTTCGTTCTGTCTCCTTGCTTCTGCATGCTGCTTGTCTCTCTTGTCTGCACACACTCTGTTTTTCTTCCTCAGTAGTTGTAGCTGTCTCTATTAAAAAAAATGACTCGCCGCTTTCTCCGCCTCTCTGTCTCTGTCAGACTTTGTCAGATACGTAACCTGCCAAGGTCAGTCACAGTGATCTGCTGTCAGTCATGCCGCATGGCGTGGGCGTGCATGCGGCGATTAGAGCGGGTGATGAGTTGCGCGCAGATGTGTGTGTGTGGGCAGTGCAGGAAGGGGGCCGTGGTTGTGAGAGGGTGGGGCCTGGCGATAAGAGGCCGAGAAAAGGTAAATAAAGGTGAAAGTGCTGGTGGGATGCCCTTGCTATGCAGATCTGGACAGATTGTGCAAGTCCTGCAACAACATTAAACAAACTGCAAAAAAAGTCTGTGAAAAAGTCAAAAGTTTGAGAGTAATAAATGTTCATATAGCTGGAAGTCTGGGGTAAATTCACATGCAATGTAACTCTTCAAGGTAAATCCATCTATCTGCTCTGTGTGCTGCTTTGTCTAACTTTGGGTTGTGTGGCACTGGAGCCGATCTCAGCCAACCAGACAATTTCACAAAAAAAAAAAAAAAAAAAAAAAAAAACAGCAAGAGGGATGGTAACACAACAATGGCTGAAGCTTTTGGCTATAATCCACAGGGATTAGTCCTGTCTGATAAGCAGGACTCCAAATTGCCCACTGGTCCCAATCTGAACCGCTGAAGCTCAGAACAGCAAGGTGAAGATGAATAGACTGGTGTTCAGGTGACTCAATGCTGCCACCTAATGTACAAGAGAGGAATGACTTCAAGTTCACGCAGTGTCCCTTTAAAGACGT